>NC_058407.1:76612740-76674745 GCF_002201575.2 Neomonachus schauinslandi | reverse complement strand
GTGGGGGGAAACAAGCAAAATAGGTGAAGGGCATTAAGCACAAACTTCCAGTTATAAAATAAATAAGTCATGGAGACGTAATGTACAGCCTAGGGAACATACTCAATCATACTGTAATAAATTTGTATAGTGACAGACGGTAACCAGACTTATAGTGGGGACGATTCTATAATATATAAAAAGATCAAGTCACTATGGTATACATCGGAAACTAATAGAGTATTTTATGTCAATTATACTTTAAAAAAAAAAGACATACAAATGGCCAACAGGTACTTGAAAAGATGCTTAACATCACTAATCATTAGGGAAATGCAAATCAAAACCACAATGAGTTATCACCTCTGTCACAACCATTAGGCTGGCTTTTATGAGAAAAAGATAACAAGTGTTGGCAAGGATGTGGAAAACTAGAACCACTGTACACTATTGGGAATGTAAAAGGTGCAGCTCCTATGGAGAAGAGTAGAGATTCCTCAAAAAGTTAAAAATACAATTACCTTATAATCCAGCAATCCTACTTCTGGTTATAAATCCAAAAGAATTGAAATCAGGATCTTGAAGAGATATATGCACTGCCAAGTTCACTGCAGCAATATTCACAACAGTTAAGACATGGACACAACCTAATTGCCCATGATCAATCAGATGAATGGATAAAAAAAAAAAGTGGGGAGTGCCTGGGTGGCTCAGTCAGTGAAGCGTCTGTCTTTGGCTCAGGTCATGATCCCAGGGTCCTGGGATCGAGCCCCGCATCGGGCTCCCAGCTCAGCGGGGAGCCTGCTTCTCCCTCTGCCTCCTCTCGTGCTCGTGCTCTCTCTCTCGCTCACTCTCTAATAAATAAGATCTTTTAAAAAAATAAAAAATAAGTGGTCTATACATACAATGAAATATTATTCAGCCTTAAAAAAGGAAATCCTGTCATATACAACAACGTGGATGGACGTGGAGGACATTATGCTAAGTGAAATAAGCCAGTCACAGGACAAATGTTGCATGATTATACTTACATAATGTATCTAAAATAGTCAAATTCATAGAAACAGAATAGAAGGATGGCTGCCAAGGGCAGGGGAAGGGGAGCCCAGGGAGCTGCTGTTCAGCAGGTATATAGTTCCAGTTGTGCAAGAGAAGTAAGTGCCAGAGATCTGTTGTACCACACTGTGCCTAGAGTTAATGATATTGTATCGTGCTCCTAAGAATTTTAAATGGCAAATCTCATGTTAAGTGTTCTTACCACAATAAAAATAAATGAAAATGTTCTCGAATTCTCAAAGATTTTTATTCAAACAAACCTAGCTTAAGATATAATTAAAACAGTGTGTATATATATTTAAAAGGCCACTTTAACTTTATTTTCACCAACTACCTAAAATAAAGATCATTAAAGACATAATCTATGTAAAGTGTTTCAGGCCAATTCTTGGTTCACACTGAGTAGCATCATCAACCGCGCCCTCGTACATGTCCCTCTTTATGCAGCTGCACAAGAAGATCCAGTGTGGAGAAAGTTTCCACGTCTTATTTTAATCCACACCTGTGAACAAGGAAAGATGAGCTAACTTTCTCTTTCTGAAGAGACATCTACCCCTTTCCAATAGTGCTGTGTTGTTCTCTAGATTTACAACTCAATCTTCTCCAAAAAAAAAAAGAGTATATCTCACACAGCCAGTAAGATAAGACATACAAAGAACAATGGTCTTAGACACCCATCTGCATTTTGTAACCAATGAGAACATAGTGAGGAGTTGGCCCCGCCGGGCAACTCTCCTGCCCCCTTAACCCCTGGTTCCCCCAAACCCTTGCTAACATTCCTCCTCATCAATGGCCTTGCCTCATTGTCTACTTCCTTCCCCACTCCTCTTTTCTGTCCCTGCCATCTCCTGCATGCCTGAAAAAACATTTTAGAAAGTCAAGAAGTGAAAACAGCTTCCCCATCCTCCACCAAGTAGGCACAGGCATTTGGCCCTAACCTTTTAAAATGGAAAATGCTCAGATCAAGAGTCTCCATGGCTGTTATAAACCCAGCACGTATCTCATGCTGTGAGCTTCCACACCTGAAATGAACCATCATCCTTCACTGTGATAAATGAAAAGGCAGGCCAATCTAGAAGATAAACATATATATTTGTGCCATCTAAGATTTTAAGAAACATTTGGAAAACTGAGAGTACTGAGGAACTCAGTAGCTGAGGTTATCTTCCAGCCGAAAACCAAAATCACTTTTCCAAGAGGACAAATGTTTATAAAATACTCTCTTCAGAGTCAAATGTGCAATTTCCTCACCCTCTTTTAAAACACTGAATTTTCAGTGGAAGAATTAAGTCAAAAGCCCATGAATTACTGCCAACCGCTATGGTTTCCTTTTCTAAGTCGTCACAGCCACCTGTCAAGAAACCGTGGCCTCCTGGCCCCAGGCAAGCTTTTCAAGCTTCCTATCCCGTCTCGAATGACCATTACCATGAAGACGGGTTCATATTACACCCACTGGAAAAGGCTTAAAACACTGATGATACTGAACCAATATTATTTCAAGTTTTTGTCCGGCACATTCTAAGCTTAAATGCTGAGCCAAATTACAAAGGGTTGAGTCAAGCTCACGGTGTACGAGATAGCACTCACACAAAGCCCTCCTCCTCTTCCATCCGAAGGTAGCCCGCTTTTAAATGCAAGAGAATACTCCACCCTACAAAAACCTGGCGTTCCCTCGGTTCCCTTTACACTTTATTCACACCAGAAATGCTGAATCATGACTCTGAGGTTGTAAAACAAAAACTATTTCGACTGGGACACCAGGATCCCCAGAGGATCCCACGCTCGGCCTTCCTTTGCTTTGCATCTTTTAAAATCTTAAATCCCAAGCCGTTCCGCAGACCTGCAGACTGGAAAGGCTCTGGGAGCAGCCAAAGGCTGCAGGTCGGGGGAGAGCCTCCGCTCCCTCCGCTGTGCCTCCCCAAAACCCATGCAGCCCTGGCAGCTCCTGGCTCTCGTCTCTTCTCCTCCGAACGCGACCCCAAAGGGACTGATTCTCTCGCCATCAGCAAGGCTGCCCAACAGCCTCCGAGAAATTCCCAACTTGCAAGCGTCCCCACCACAGCCTCCCGTCCGGAACCCTCTGGGCCCGCGCGGTCGCACTTGACCACCGTCCGGCTGGGGTGGGAGTGCGGGAGCAGCTCTACCAGCCCGCAACCAGCCCTTGCCCGAGAGACCAGCCCGCCGAGAGCGTAGACTCTTGAAAAACTCGATCCCAACTCCCAGCCCCGGAACCGCCCCGGGAGCCCAGAGAAGCGGGGCCGGGGACCGCGGCGCAGAGTGGCGTGGACAGAGGAGAGGAGGGAGGCGTGGAGAGGAAGGGGCCGCAAGAAAAGAAACGACCCCCACCCCCCGGCCGGTCCCGCAACTTCTCCCAGCTCGGACAAGAGGCGAGGAGAAACGGCGGCGGCTGCGAGCGCGAGGCGAGGGACTCACTTGAAGGTGAGGACGCAGAGCGGCCGGTAGGACTTGTGGCTGGTGTTCTCGGCCATGCCCTTGCCCCAGAAGTCGTTGGTGAAGATGCCCCAGCGGAGCGGGGCTCCGGGCCGCACGTCGGGGTTGTTCACGATCGCCCACACGTCGTCGTGCACGAACTCGCCCTGCAGGGAGCGGCCGTAGCACAGGCAGCTCGCCCCGGCCAGCAGCGCCGCGGCCCCGGCCGGCGCGAGTCCGCAGCCCCGCCGCCGGGAGGGCGCGCGGTCCCCGCCGCCGCCTCGGGCAGAGCCTGTCACCACCATCGTGCCGCCGCCGCCACCGCTGCCCTGGCCGCTCCCGGGCGTCTGGCATCCTCCCGGGCCGGGGCCCCGGCGGCGCGCCGCGGCTGCCCGGAGGTGGGCTCTGGCATGGTGCGGCGGCAGCTGGACCCGCCGCTGGCGCCCCGCGCTCCGCCGCCGCCTGCGCCGCCGAGTTGGCCCAGCTGCAAATAAACAGCAGTCCCCCGCCTCCCCCGGCCATCGCCACCTCCTCCGCCCCACTGCGCATGCCCCGCTCGCTCTCGCCTCCACCCGCCCCCCCTCCATCCCCGGACGAGGGCCGCCCCCCACCCCCAGCACCCTCCGCTCCCGCCCCGCTCGCCGCCGCACTCAGCGCCCGGCGCCCGCGTCCCCGGCCGCCGGAGTTCGCGCGCAGGGGGAGCGGGGTCGCGGCGCGGGGCTGCCCGAGAGGCGGAGAAGGGCCACCGGGGTCCTGCCTGGCGCTCCCGGCCGTGCTCACCGCCGCCCCCCCGCCCAATCACGCACCCCCACCCAGGGGGCTGGGGAGGGCCTCATCTGCCCGCACCTCCGGGCCCAGGGCCAGGGCGGGCTTAGCAGGTGCGCTCCCTGAAACCCCCACACCCCCCGCTCCGACACAGAGAAAAGTGGCCGCTGCGTCCCGGGCAGTTCCCGGCTTTCAGGACCCCGGACAACAGCGGCGGCGGCGCCCGGCGACACGCTCTCCTGCCCGGCGCCCTGTCCGCGTCTCGTCCCCGGGCCTTGCTGTGCCCCGCCGGCCTGCGCCCCGCGCTCGCAGCCTCCGCGTGGGGGGAGGGGGAGCGGGGGGCAAACGGAGCGGCCCGAAGCACCTTCCCGAAACCAAAAGAAAGGGTCTCTTGGCCGGGGGCTTCCTGCCCGCCCCGCGCAGTTTGTTCAGGTGGCGCCCCGGGCTGTTTGCCTTTACCGCTCATTGCTCCGCTCGCACTTAAGAAAAGTCCCAGGTTCGATTTGGGGTTTGGGTCTGGGCATTGAATTGACTTCTGAAACATTGCTTCTCATTTTATTTCTTACTAAAACTCCTAAGACGATCCAGGAGATGCTGAGCAAATTACTTTTTCTTCCCATCTAAGCGGATCACTTGGGTCTGATGATTATTTCCTGGACTGTGGGCGTGTTTGAACTGTTCCTGCTAAGTCAGTACCACTTGAAAAAAAAGAAGAAAAAATTTAAAACGTTAAGGCCTCTGGCTTTGACTCCCAATCTCCCCATTTTTCTGAAAAGTTATTTTCTTTTTCTAAAAATGCTAGTTATATATGTAAATAAATTACGTATCCCAGAATGATTACTAGAATTTCTCCAGGTTTGAAAAGTCTGTTAACTCTTTGAGGGCTATCGTAAATTTCCATTGCTGTATGGTTACTGAAGTTACCTGGAATTTGACACATCCAAAGAGAAAAAACTTAAAATACAAAATTTGCCATTTATTCCCATTCTTCAAAAATTCTTAAAAGGTTCTTTGATCTTAAAAAAAAAAGTAAAATAAAAGGCAGAAATTTTTCTTATACTGAGCATTTGTGTGACTCTTTACCACACCAATTTTTTTTTTTAAATTTTAAGATGTATCTGAGCAGTTGAAAACCCAGTGAATGAAAACAAACATATTCCAAGTCAAGACGCATTTCATCCATTTCACTTTGGTGATTTGAAACTTAGTGACTGCAAAATGAAACTGAGAAACCCAAGCATGGATGTTTTTATCCTTATGTCAAAACTTTTTGACTCTTGATAGCTTTAATATCCAGACCCCACACACACCTGAATCTACCATCTTCCCCGCAGAACACACTACAGCCTTTCCTCTTTGCCTGTCCATCAATTTAATAGAAATATATTAAGAGTACACTTTGTGCTACAATGTGCTAAATACTGGGCTGGGTGACCAAAGTGGCTCTGAGTGTGCCTGTGTGGGTGTGTGTATAAGGGTAACACTATAAAAGTCTAACTTTCTAAGTTAGCAGCTGACTAGGATAGTGAAATTGCCTTTGCTGAAATGATAGTAGGTTTAATAAGCCAATATATCAATTCTTTACCTAAAATCCTTACTTTGAGACAATATCTTAATCCCAAAGAGAGACTAATAATAGATTTTTACAGAGACCTTTTCTCCCCCTCCAATTACCCTCAAATTGCCCAGATAGGAGTACAGCCCTGCCCAGCCCCTTCTTCTCTGAGTTGTTTTCCTTTTTAGATGCAAAGAGTTATCAGAGTTCTCCATGACAATGGAGAGAAGTGTAGAAGGACGGGAACTGGACTCCAAACTCCAAAAAGACAATGGAGGAGATAAAGAGGAAGAGATAAAGGAAACTTGTAAGTGGGATTCCAGATTTCTGAGCTCGGTTTCATTAAGTTTTCCTCTACATTCAGTGGCATCTCTGTTCTATTTAGTTTGGATAAGTTTGGGATTAATTCACTTTAAAATAGGGAGATACCTCAAAAGTCCTCTCAAGCACGAACCAGTAAGTAAATACTTTTTAAAAATTAAACAGTTCTTTGCAGCCTCATCCCTTCCTATCTCAATCTTGTTCTGTCTTCCAGGAAAACAGTGTACAAGTGGTGACGTCAGAGATAGGTTTACATTGATAGGCCAGTCCATCATCCCCTCTGCTTCTCTCTTAAGGTGTAAAGCACTCATCTTGGCTAATAAAGGGGCCCAAAAGAAAATGAGATTTCATTCTTGTTACTTAGTCTCTGATTATTTTTAAAGGATTTATAATTGGAGCAATACTACCTTCTAAGACATCTTTTGTCCACTCGAGCAATTTAAAACATAAACTATTACAGAAGTGCCTCTCTGAGTGTCATACAGAGTAAGTCACTCGTGTAAATTAAAATGGAGCATGGTCCTTAAAGAAATTAGGACACAACTAAAAATAAATCAAGGATAAGTAGGTATTTTACTAAAACAAATTTCAAATTACTGCCCACTACGCTTTTTCAGCCTAATATACACCCCGTTCAGGTATACCCTATATAAAGGGACAAATGCAATGTTACAAAGTCATAAATTCAGAAAAAGAGTTGATAATATAATTGATATTAAAAATAAATGTTTGTGGTCTAGTTATTTAACTATTACCTGCTCTTGAGGAAAATACAGAAAAATAGAAAAAAAGAACAAGAAAATTAAACTATACTCTCCCCACCACTCCCTTGGGCCTGTGGTAGAACAGGCAACATGCACTTTAAGAAGCTGGTCAGCATTAGGCAGGACCAGCTTGGGACAGGCTGAGGTGCCCTGTGGTCTGAGCATTGGCTGCATCCAGGCTGGCCCAGGTTGGAAGCAACAATGGCAGCCGCAGCCCCCAAAAAGAGGAGGGGCTCCTCGTGGACATCAACTGGCTTCCACTCCCAGCCCCGGATGTATCTCTGCGAATTCTGCCCAGAATTAAAATTAAAGATTATCGAAAATTATCTGTGATCTTGCTCTTGCTCTCAGGCAATAAACTTCGTCAGCAAATTGCTACAAGATAAAAGCATACCCATGTACATTAAAATAAAGCATAGCAAGTACTTACTAGACTTCTTCAAAGAGATCAGGATCTCTGGTTTTGAAAACTGCTGCAACACTGCAAAGCAAATATCCACAGTCTTGGAAACAGCCCTTTCCTTTTGAGATTATTGTATACAACAGAAAAAAGTATTTTCATATGAATGAAATTTTAATGACCTATATTTTTATTTTTACACTTTAATTATACACAAATGAAAAAGCCCCTTTTCTTGTACAACCTCCACAATTTATAGGAAATGTCAGAAAAAAATACGAAAATGCTATGTATCAATTTACATTTAAAATTAAATTCAGGCTTACAACAAACTGATTTGTATGAAGAGTTAAATTTTTTTAGAAAAATTACCCCATCAGAATCATTAGCTCTAGAAATACTATCATTTATATTTTGAAATAATTTCTCAGAAATGTATCTTCATGTTGTCACAACTTAGAAAATACTCTTAACAGTTCTAGTAGCAGTTGGATCAACAGAAAGATGCTTCTCAAAATTAAAATGTATCCCAAAAAGTCCTGGTTCATAGCATTTGTTGAATTTCATGGTGTAAATATTCTTACCATGGTCAATTTCATGCCACCAATGTGATGTCACTGAAGGCAGAGATGGGAAGAGAGCCTAGTAGCATAACATTCTACCTAATCTTACCAGACAGATATAGTAGATCTAGATAAGATCAGGATCATATTAACAGTAAAATACAGTAAAATAATTACAACACGAAGAGTTTTGAACATTTATCATCTTTGTTTTTAATCTAATCCATATAATTACAAGTTTATATAACTACATGTTTTATAACAGCTGTGTTTAACAACCAGCTTACAAAACTCCTAAATATTTAACAGTTTTTGTGAACTAATATGAGTTGACTCTGGCACACTATCAGATGAAATGAGGTTGGTCATTATTGGTATCGTAATTTTGAATTTGAGTGTAAGGATGGGCAGAGGCAAAGGGATCGCTATCCTTGGGTAGTGAAGAATTAGCCTCACCTAAAGAGAGACCTGGCCTTTGCCTTAGCTACTAGAGATAATCTTTAGGCCCCTGGAATTTCCTGCCTAACAGAAGAGTCTTTGTTTGCCTAGGGCTTTGGCCACCGGACAGTCTAACAATGCAGTTTATGATGGGAACTTTGGGTAACACAACATCAGCTCTGACTTCTGAGGGATCGGGCGACTAAAGATCTTAGCCTGACCTCTGGGAGGGGCTGATGACTAAGGTCAGCCATGCAGGCAGTATGTGATGAGCCCCAATAAAAACTCTGGACACCAAAGGTGAGCTTTGCCAATGGCAATATTCTGGTCATATTATCACACATTAATGCCAGGATAGAGACATATACCCTTGACTTCATGGAGAGAAGACAATGGGCATTCTGTGTTTGGTACTTCTCCTGGACTCTGCTCTGGGTGCTTCTTTCCTTGGCTGATTTTCATCTGTATCCTTTTTCTTTAATAATACTTAACTGTGAGTGTAACAGTTTTCAGTGAACTCTATGAATCCTTCCAGGAAATTATCAAAACCGGGTGGTTTGGGGAACGCCCTAAACTTGCAATTGGTGTCAGATGCGGGGGCACTCTTGTGGAGACTGTGCCCAAATGCTCCTTAATACTGTTTTTCTCTTTTAAATTTTTCGGTAATACAAAAGTTTTTCTTTTAAGAAACTGGATAGCTATCCCCCAAGAAGAATGGAAGAAATGACAGGCATCACCAAAGCTGTTATACTAAACTCCCTTCTTTTTCCCTATTTAAAATCGTCTGAAAAGGCTACAAAAATAAAATAAAAAGAAAGAAGGAAGGAAGGAAGGAAGGAAGGAAGGAAGGAAGGAAGGAAGGAAGGAAAGGAGGGAGATTGGGAGAGAAGGAAGAAGGAAAAAGAAAACGGTAAAAACCTAGAGCCACTGCATAAATGCTGGTGGAGAGTTAACCTCGGGAACTCATGTGTGATTGTCAGTTTGTAGATGATGAAGCACAAAACGAATGACTATTTTAGAAAAGAAAGAATAAATAATGAGAAAAATCTGAAAAAGCGTGGTTGGTCTACATAAAATATTTATTAGTCATCAATATTGTTTTATGTCCTATGCTGTACAGTAACACTTTGTTTTAATAGATTCTAATTTACTGTGTCACATTTATCTATGTTTTGTTGAAATATAAAAATTATTTTCCTAAGAAATGCCCCACCTCACAGATGGTCCTGAGGTCCATTCCCCACCTTTCCTCAGAAGGTCTGGGGACAGACAAGATAAGCAGGCTCAGGGCATAAAAAACCTAATAAAATACCTGCCAAAAGTCAATGACATTGCCTGCATCCTACATTATTAAAGTAGTTGGAGAACCCTCCATGCCAGTTTTTCTTTGTCAAAAAATAAGATTATATTTGGAGATAAATAACTTCCCTTGAGAAATAACAGTCTCCCATCTTTTCTCACTGTGCTGCTAAGTCTTATTTCTTGGCCTATTTTTCCATATGTGAGATCATCGAGAGGGATACAAGTGAATCTTTTCAGGTCCTGCTGCAGCTTACAAAAAAAAAAAGAAGAAGAAGAAAATGTCTTTCAGATTTTATTTTTGGCCATAGGATTTTTGTGGTGGTGGTGGTGGTGGTGGTGGTGATTTTTAAATAACTTTATGTCTTCTTTGCCCGTCTTGGATTAGGGCTGAATCTTAGGGCCTTTCCAGTTAGACAGAAGACAAAGTAGAAACAGATTCTTGCTTTACAGTTTGTTTCACATACTCTTTCTCTTTCTCTTCTCATTTGTTCAGCGATTTCATTCTTTCCCTCTAAAGGAGTCTGAGGGATTAGGAGAGTGTCTTAGCCATTTGACAACCTTTTTTAAGAGAATGACCATTATACCTACCCTCGAAGCATCAGAGTATCCTGGTAACGCTGTCATTGCTAACTGATTTGTACTTATGGAAACGCCCGGATTTTTTTTCCTTCATACTTGGCCCAAAATTCATGGGTACTACTGAGAGGTGGTAGCATGAGAGACAGGGATGGCAAACCCACCAAACATGTCATAACTCCTCTTCCTGCCTGTGCTTATAAAAATCTTGACTCATCAGTTGTAATAGTCTTGCACATGTCCACATGTCATCTTAGATTCCTTCTCAACATGGCTGGCCAGGCCGCCACTCTCTGTGGATGTGCTGGTTGGCCTGTAAGTTGAAACCCCTCACCATCCCTGAGCCAGTGGAATATAGCTGCCAAGAGGCATGGGTACTAAAACAGTAATGGTTTCCATAAAAATAAAAGTTTATCATTACACTGGGGCGCCTGCGTGGCTCAGATGGTTAAGCGTCTGCCTTCAGCTCAGGTCATGATCTCAGGGACCTGGGATGGAGCCCCTCGTCGGGCTCCTGGCTCAGCGGGGAGCCTGCTTCCCCCTCTGCCCCTGCTCATGCTCTCTCTCTCTCTCTGTATCTCTGTGTCTCAAATGAATAAATAAAATCTTTAAAAAAAAAAATTTATCATTACAAAGTGTTTTCATATATACAAATATATACATGTTTTATATATATAAATCTTACATACAAAATAAATATACATAAATTTTTAATTTTAGATGTTATCACTTCTATTTGAATAAATGTATTTCTGATCATTTTTTTTTAAGATTTTATTTATTTATTTGACAGAGAGAGACATAGCGAGAGAGGGAACACAAGCAGGGGGAGTGGGAGAGGGAGAAGCAGGCTTCTCGCCGAGCAGGGAGCCCGACGCGGGGCTCGATCCCAGGACCCTGGGATCATGACCTGAGCCGAAGGCAGACGCTTAACGACTAAGCCACCCAGGCACCCCTTTCTGATAAATTTTTAAGCAGGTCTAAGAAGATTATACCTTTTGTATTTGGGGGTACTTTTTAGGAGATGTCCATAAGAATTTTCATTATTCTGCAAATATATTATCAGGTGAGTGAAAATTACCACACAAGGATTAAATTGCCACATTTGAGTTTTGCTATGAATAAGAAGCCTACAAAATGTGAAAAATCCAGGAAAAATACTAGGAAGAGACATTTATAAAGAAAGTCAATAATTTGAGCACAAATAAGTACCCTGACGGCTACTATAGTTTTAGCTAGAATTTATCATCACTAAAACTAATCCTGAGTTTTATTGCCTGCCTTCAAATTGAAAATTACTTGCTCATGAATAAAGGAGGGTTCCATTTAATCTATGTTCCCTAGAAGTAGCAGAATTTTGGTACTCCAGTGACTCGTACTGGTTTCTGAGTAATTGCTCCATTTTGCTTCCAATGGTTTATAGTCAAGATGCGCACAGAGAACTGGGCCCTTCTCTGCCACATCACCACTGTGCGGACCTCCAGTTTCCCGACCTTTGAAAGCACCTCAGAGGGCAAGTGTGAAGATTACGTGAGTTGAGTCAAGAGGTTATTTTTTTTTATTAGATTTTTTTTTTTTTTTTTTTTTTGACAGAGAGAGAGAGAGAGCACAAGTAGGCAGAGAGGCAGGCAGAGGGAGAGGGAGAAGCAGGCTCTCCACTGAGCAGGGAGCCCAACGTGGGGCTCGATCCCAGGACTCTGGGATCATGACCTGAGCCAAAGGCAGACGCTTAACCCACTGAGCCACCCAGGCGCCCCGAGTCAAGAGGTTTGATGAGTGCCTGACACATAGTAGGTGTGCTCAGTGAAAGTATAGCCTTGATGAGAGACGGTGATGGTGGTGATGATTGTTCTCGGTCTCTTTTTTCTCAGTAATTTTCTTGCTACTTCTGTTTCTCTCCATTATGGAAAATCTGCTCTTAAACAATTCTTAGACATCTGCTTCCCAATTCCTAACCATTCATTGATTCATTTACTTATTTATTCATTCATTCTGAGAATATGGCTATCAGCCTAACCTAGATTTAGGCTGGACAACCGTAGTCTCTTGCTCATCATTGTCTCACTGCAGTTGTGGGCTTGAGACTATACACCTTCTCGGTTCCCGGTGTCAGAGAAAGCCTCAGTTGCCAATGAATCACCCAGCCGTTCTGATGTTTCTAATTGGACTGCCAAGATCAAAATTGCTTCTCAAAAAAAAAAAAAAAACAACAACAACTTCAATAATATTTTTTTCCAGAACTTTAACCTCACATGACATAACTTTTTAACAATTGCTCATAGGAAGTTTTTCATATTTCCCCATGGTTACAAAAGAATTACTAGCAAAGTTATTTGGCTATTTTATCATGAAGATTTATCCCTTTCTTCAATCTGCTTTAAAAAAAAATTTTTTTTAATTTCCTTGTGAAACTTATGGTGAGTTTATGGTGAAAATGGACTAGCAAAAAAAAAAGATAGGATGGTGATGAAAAGACTCTTCTTTTCCAAAGGTAGTCCTTTCCTAGGATTTTCAAGGACATCTTGGGTTTATTTCCTTTAAAGCTGCAGGTCTGGGGTGCCTGGGTGGCTCATTCATTAGGCGTCTGCCTTCGGCTCAGGTCATGATCCCAGGGTCCTGGGATGAGCCCAGCATCCCCAGCATCGGGCTCCCTGCTCAGCGGGAGGCCTGCTTCTCCCTCTCCCACTCCCCCTGCTTGTGTTCCCTCTCTCGCTGTGTCTCTCTCTGTCAAATAAATAAATAAAATCTTTAAAAAAAAATAAAAATAAAGCTGCAGTTCTGGAGCTTAAGGTCCTCTGTTCTGTTTGTTATAATGCTAGGGTAGGATATAGCGAACTGATATTCTGGAGAAAACAAGAATGTCAAGGGTATTTAAAAAAAAAAGTGAGAGACAATTCTAATCAATCCTCCTTCAGAGGATATATAGAAATCAGATTAAACAACAACATTTACCTCATTAACATCAGATTCTTAACAGTAGAGAAGAGCCAGGCCAAGAGAAGAAGATAAAGGTGAGCCCAACATTTGAGGCCCTTTTGACCTCAAGGATGAGTGAGAGGCTGAGCAGAGCATTGATCCCAGAGGCACCAGGAAGAATAAAACACTCTTGGAGTCCAAGTTCTGCCAAGGATACGCGTCTTGGTAACCCAACCTTTACATTGGGGCGGGACACTGAAGAAGGCATCCTAGAAATAAAGAGGAACTGGAAGTCAGCCACCACTTCTGACTCCAGCCCAACTTCCAGGGATCTGGATCATCTCAGCAAAGGTGAAAGAAAGACTTTGACTAGCAAAAACAGAAAGAGTGTATCACCGGAAAACCAGTACTAAAGGGAAAGCTAACAGTAGTTTTCCGACAGAATGAAAATGATTCCAGATGAAAGTATAGAGGGAGAAGAAGAATGCAATTTAAATGGTAAATATGGTGATATGTGATTAAATCTAGTTGAAACTGCATGCTTACAAATCTATAGAGGCAGAAAGTAGATTACTGGTTGCCAGGGCCTGGGGAGAGGGGTAATGGGGAGGACTGCTAATGAGCCACAGGATTTCTTTTTAGAGAAGTGAAAATGTTCTCAAATTATATTGTGATGATGGTTGCACAATTCTGGGAGTACACTAAAATCTATTGAATTGTACACTATATTTATAAAGGTGAATTTGATGGCATACAAATTATCTCTCAAAGAAGCTTTTTAAAAAAAGAACAGAAACTATATTACATCAACAACATGTCAATTAAGGGGGGGGGGGCTCCATGGACTTGAAGTGTTCTGAAGTCATTGAATGATCTGGGAAGAGGACAAATTAGGAATTAGTCACTAGTGATGTTTTATGCACATATTACAGGTATGTTGTGTCATATTTCATACAACACACACATATTTTTTTAAAAAGAATGAGAGGCAACAAAGTCAAAGGGGTTAGTACTAACATACACCACTTTTCCAGACAGTTCTTCCTTAAAGAACCTAACAAAACAGCAATATGGTTTGCAAGTAGACAGAGAATGGGAAGAGAAAACTTTTCTCTTGTTTTTTCTTCCTAAAATGGTGCCTATAAGAGAATTGTAAAGAGTAAATGATATGAATAAATTTAGTAAGCACAGTAGGTACAGATCACCCCAAACAATGAAATATGAAGGTTTAAATAATACAACTGACTTATAGTAGGAAAGCTAGGACTTTACAAATATTATTCTGCTTTATAAATGCTTTACTATTGTAAACCTTTTTCACTGGCTTTAAATTACCAAAATCAGGAGCAGCACTGTTCTGTCTGCTCTTGGAGCTTAGCAGATTGCCCGCACACAATAACAAATCAAATATTTGTTACTTGATGGAATATATAAATATTTGAATGCATTCATAAATGGACAGAAGACAGGACTTCCAGAAGCTAGATGTTTAGGATTTCCTCATGGCAGGAGGGAAATACACTTTTTTCTTTTTCTATTACAGTATACATTGTAATTATCATCAATGCTTAAAAAATAGAAAGTAACACATTTGTAGAATTTTAAAAATTTCTAAGTGAAAGTGAATAAATTCACACTCTGGAGGTATACATCTGTTACCTCTAGTTATAGGATTCACTTTCTACCTTGTCACTTCTGAGTGATGTTAATCCTGATTTCTGATTTAGAACCACTTCACCTGCTTTCCTTTTGGAAAGAAACTTCCAAGGTCAGTGCTCTTCCTCCAGACTGCCTTGCCTAAAATTACGGCAAGTATTCCAAAATCTCCAAAGAAGGAAAGTCCCCAGTCTCTTATTCTTAAGTTTCTCTTCCCTTAAGTTTTCTTTTATTTAACGTTATTCAACAGCTATAATTTAAGATCATTTCTTTTTACTATTCAAGTGTGAATGAAGAACAATTCCTAATAAACATTTTTTGTTGTTTTTCTATTGTTAAATGGTTCTCTTCTTATGTAACAATGTTGCTTGAAAGTCAGAATGAACTTGGTCCTTTTCAAATTCAATTTACCAAGCTGTCGGCCCAGCTGTGACTTGAACAGTTTGAACTCCGTGGAAGGCGTAGAGTATCTAAATTACATCTCAGAAGAAACTAGCTCAGAGAAAGCCCGGTCCGTCCCACGGGGCGTGGCCAAAATGAAGTCCAGGCCTGGGTGGGTCAATGACAGGAGTGGCCACGAGGTGGAGCCTGCAGCAGAGACAGGAATGGAGGAATTGAGACAGAGAATGGGTCAGCAGCCAGAGTTCACAGGAGGAAATGCCAGTGGTTATTCGCAGAAAGGAGCCAGAGAATCAGAGTCCTGGAATGAAATGGCATCTCGGAGCAGAAGGGGACTTGTGCAGACAGGCAAGAGCAGAGGGGACTCCAGTACCCACCACCAGGACAAACCTCACCTTCCTAGGCCTGCATTGAGACCACCCTCCACTGACCTGCTAGCTCTGTGCGGGGACTCTGGTCCTGGGGCATCTCAAAGATGACCAGCAGCTTCTCATAAGCAATAAGACACAGCTCAAAGATGGATGGGAGAATTCTTCTACATGGGAAATAACGGTCATAAAAGAGAGATTTCATTCCACCAAGAAATTTGGAATCAGAGGGTTGGTACAAAAAAAAATTAAGTAGAAAGTCTAATTTTATCACCTCCAGAAGTGACTGGGAAAGCAACATTAGCATGAGATCATCAATGGAAAATGAACTTTGGCTAGTGATGAGAAAAGGAGTTCAGAAAAACATAGTAAGAGTTCATTAAAAAAGTATTGTCATGTGTTTACTTTTTAAAGTATTGGTTTCTATATTTTGATATGGTTTTATTATAGTATGAAGTGTGAATGAATGTTACATTAAATAATATTATATGTACATGATATTGATATTGTTTATCCCCAGAGCCAAGATCTAGAAGTGTCACATCTAGAGATGATATTTTAAACTCCACATTTAATGACTCAAGAGGCATGGGCATTGGCCAACACAGACCAACCAGACCAGCCTTCGTTCTTGAGATGGCTTCTGGAAGCTCTTCTCTGGGCTGGGCATTAAGTCTTTTGCTAGGAGTTAGGAGAGGAGGTCCCAAGGGAAGGGCCAGACTAAAGCAGCAGAAGGACAATATCTACCAATACTTATGAGAGCATGTCAATTGTTTCACAAGCTGTGTTACAGTGCACACTCATAGTATCAGCTCTGGTTACAGTGTGTGGGCTAACTCTGACCAGAGGTCTGACAGCACATGGGGCTCTATAGCCAGACTGCTGGGGACTGAATCCTAGACCCGGCATTTCCTGGCTCTGTGACCTTGGGCAGGCTTAAAGAATCTCTAAAAAGCACTGAGGTGAGGATTACAGGACTTAATTTCTGCAGTGCTTAGAAGAGTTTCTGGCACATAGTAAATGCTCAATTTAGCCAATACTGTATCTATTGAGTGGTGATCTGGAACACTGTACAGAGCAGAAAACAAATTATTGTGATTGATTAGCAGTGCATTCCACTGGCCAGGGAAGGGATGTAGCAGTAAGTGCAATAGGCTTGCCAGCTCTAGTCTAGCCCTGAATTCCAAGCTGAGCACATTACATGTCAGCAGCATCAGCACAACCATGATACACAAAGGGAGAACCCTTACAAGCCCTTTGGGTCAAATCCCAACATAAAATCAGTGATGGGCACACCACTTACTCTTTTTCAATACTGGCCATGATGACTGACCATTTTAAGGTCTTGTCGGGCAGTGGCCCTCAAAAAAATAAACTTTGCTTTGGGTCACCATCTGGAAACCTTACAAGTTCTATCTTTCCCTCTGTCCCATCTTTGGGCTCCTGAGAGTTTGGGAGATGGAATTTCCAAAAACTCCATTTACTGGAGGCTGACCATTGTCAGATCTGAAGTCAGAGATCTGATAGGGGCCTGAGATAAGAGGTGTAAAAGCAACACCTGTGCTTCTCTTCACCACGCTTGTGGGGTCATTTCATACCATCTTCACACCTCCCAGGCTATAAGTCTTCATCTGCTATGTATTCTCATTATGACCCAAGTTCTTGTGTATATCTTACAAAATGGTGTGATTTCACTAAAAATAATTTGGAATGTAAGTGGCCACTTTGGTGAACTTTTCATATGATGAAAACTGTCTATCTTAGAGATAAATTAGGGCAAAAAGGCAAGACAATTCCTAAATTCCTAACAGTCACTGCTTGGCTGTTTTTTTCATGGTAAGAAGCTTCTAACCAAAATTCTGACTTCATGAAAGGATTTTTTTTTTTTTTGGTCCAAAGCTAATGAAAAATGTGAAAAAACTAAAAACATTCAGTTCCACTAAAATCTTGACATTTCCTACACTCTACCCTAACCCCACTTCCTTTGAATACTGCTCTAGCCACCCACTCCTCCTCTTTCCCACTCTCTCCAGGATCCTCTTCTCTTTCCCCCAAAGCCCTCCATCTTGACACATCCTTCTGCTCTGCTCCCATCCCCAAAGGACAAGTTCTTCCAAAAATAAGTCCACCAAAATAGGATAAGAAACAGGTAGATTGTAAGCAAAAGAATTTTTCCAAGTCCTGAGAAAAAAAGACAAAAATTTACCAAGAATTTACGATACTGCTAGAAACTAAGAATCCCTGCCTCCCTGAACTAAAGCAACTAGAACAGTAGGTTCTTCAGATGTTAAAGTCTGGCTTTAAAATGTTAAGTGGAAGGCTCAGAAAAGGATCTAGCTATTCCTGATTCCTTTCAACAGAAGAGAAAACATAAGATGTGAGATAAGGCTTATTTACCGGGGCCACACCCACTGCATTTCCAATAAATGCTGCCATGCAGCCACTGTCATTTGACAGAAGGAACAATGAGGACAGATTTTGTTCTATCACCAAACTTTTATTTTGAGGTGATAAAATCATCTCTAGATTATGACAGTAGTGTAGATCTGCACCAAGACTGCTTTTGTGGCCAACCTCTGGACTAGTCAGAGGATAGCTAAAAGGGGGGTTCTTAGAGCTACCACCATCTTTATTAGTTAAGTAATTGCAATCTCAGGATGTCTTGTGATTCACATAACACTTCCTTCATGCAGAACCTCATCTTGACTGCATTAATCCTTACCTTAAGAAATCGCCCAAAATGAAGACTCAGCTTGTTTCTGCTCTCCTGCCCTAAGAATTTCTCGGCCAAACCCATAAGCAAATTAATCCCTAAGTTAGTAGAGAGAAAGAAGTAATAAAAACAATAGCAGAAATTAATAAAATAGACTAAAATAAATAGAATTAATGGAACTGAATTTATAATTAAAAACATTTCCATAAAGAAAAACTCTAGGCCCAGAGAACTTTACAAGTGAACGCTATCTAATACTTATGGAAGACATAATAGTAACACTGTAAAAAATCTTTCAGCAAATAGAGGAGTAAGGAAAACTTGTCAACTCTTCTCTAAGTCTAGAATTATGCTATTACCAAAATCAGACAAAGATAGTACTTGGAAAAAAATAGTGATCAAAATCCCACATGTACACAGATGCATAAATAACAAATTTATTCATAGCCAAATTTAAAAAAAAATATTTCTAAATACTAGCAATAAAAAATTGAGAAAGTAAATTAAGAAGAAAAATACGTTTCAATGATATCAAAAACCATAAAATATTCAGGTTAAATTCAACACAATATATTCCAGATCGGTAAAACAAAAAACCAACCAACCAACCAAAAAAGCCCAAAAAACAAAAAACCAAAACAAAACCCAGAAAACATTGCTGAGAAAAATTAAAGACTTAAATAAATGGAGATATATGTCATGTTTATGGATTGGTAGATTCAACATAGTTAAGAAATTAATTTTTCATAAACTGATCGATAGAGTCAACATAATTCCAATCAAACTACCAGAAGACTTTTTGGGGGGTGGGTGTGGGGGCGGCTGGAGAGTAGGATTTAACAAACTGATTCTAAAATTTACATGGAAATATAATGGACTTAGAAAAAATCAAACAATTTTGAAAAAGATGAATCAAGTTGTAGGAATTCTACTATCTGAATTCAAAACATCATAAACCAACAGTTATAAAGATATAGTGTTATATTGGCCTATGGATAAATACATATAGCTCATGGAACAAAATAGAGTACAGAAATAGATCCACAAAGAAGGTCAATTGATTTTTGACAAAGGTGCTAAGGTAATTGAATGGGAAGAGATAGTTTTTTCAGCAAACAATGCTGGAAGGTCCATAGGGAAGGAAAATGAACCCCAACCCTTAATTTAGACCATATGCTAAAATTAATTTCAAATGGATCATAGGCCTAAACATAAAGCTTAAACTATAAAAGTCTAGAAGGAAACAGAAGAGAAAATCTTTGTGACCTTGGGTTATGCAGAGGTTTCTTAGAACACAAAAAACATGAATCATAAAAGAAAAAAATTTGATAAATTAGACTTCATCAAAATTAAGGATTTCTGATCTTTGGAAGATGTCATTTAAAAAATTAAATGTACAGTTACAAACTGGAAGAAAACATTTTAAATACATATGACCAAGTACTCCTTTATAAAATATGTAAGGAAGTTATAATAAGACAGTCAATCCAATTAAAATCGGAAAAACAATTTAACACACACTTCACAAAAGACAGTTTAAGAATGGACAGTAATCACATGGAGAAGTACTTAAAATCACAGAGTCATTAGAAAACACAAATTAAAATGATGATGAGGTACCACATCACTAGAAGGGCTGAAATTAAAGCATTTTTTTTCAGGTGTGGCAAGGATAGAGAGCATGTGAAACTCACGCATTGCTGATAGGAATGTAAAATGGTACACGTTTTGGAAAGTAGTTTGACAGTTTCTTCTGAAAAATATGACTGAGCAATTCCACTCCTAGTTATTTACCTAACTGAAATGAAAATATATATTCACACCAAGATCTGTACACAAATATTTATAGCGGCTCTGTAGAGACCCTAAGTGGAAGCAATCTGAAGGTCTGTCAATAGGTAAGTGGGTAAGCAAAATTGTGGTATGTTCATACAATTCAGTATCATCCAGTAATAAAAAGGAGCAATGTGGGTAAATATCAAACATATTACTCTGGGTAAAAGAAGCTAGACACCAAAAGTACATATTGTATTATTCAATTTATATAAAATGTCAGAAATAAAAAACCTCATCTATAGGTGACTGAAAAGTTGCCTAGGCAGGGAAGTGGGAAGTAAGGATTCACTGGAAAGGGGCCAAAGGAAAATTTTAAGGTAAAGAACATGTTCTATATCTTGACTGCAGTGGTAGTTACATAGATGTGTGCATTTGTCTTTAAACTGTACTCTTTTTTAAAAAATGAAGTAAAATCGACATACAACATTATATTAGTTTCAGGTACACAACATAATGACTCGAAATTTGTGTATATTCTGAAATATTACCACAATAAGTCTAGTTAAACCCATAACCATACACAGTTACAGAGTTTTTTTTCTTATAATGAGAACTTTTAAGATTTACTCTCTTAGCAACCTTCAGATATGCAATATAGTAGTAACTATAGTCACTATACTGTACATGACATCCCCCGACTCATTTATAACTGGAAGTCTGTATCTTTTTTTTTTTTTTTTAAGATTTTATTTATTTGACAGAGAGAAACACAGCAAGAGAGGGAACACAAGCAGGGGGAGTGGGAGAGGGAGAAGCAGGCTTCCCGCAGAGCAGGGAGCCCGATGCGGGGCTCGGTCCCAGGACCCTGGGATCATGACCTGAGCCGAATGCAGACGCTCAACGACTGAGCCACCCAGGAGGCCTTGGAAGTCTGTATCTTTTGACTTCCTTCACCCATTTCGCCCACTCCACCCACCCCCACCAATGGCAACCACCAATCTGTTCTCTGTACTAATGAGCTTGTTTATTTTTTAGATTCCCTATATATGGATATCCTAAGGTATTTGTCTTTCTCTGACTTATTTCACTTAGCATAATGTCTTCGAGGTTCATCATGTTGCTGCAAATGGCAAGATCTCATTCTTTTATATGGCGGAATAATTTTCCATTGTATATGTATATACCACATCTTTAAAATCCATTCACCCATCAATGTACACTTGGTTTGTTCTATATTTGGTTATTGTAAATAATGGTGCAATAAACATAGGGGTGCATGTCTCTTTTTGAATTAGTGTTTTTGTTTACTTCAGATAAATACCCAGAAGTGGAATTGCTGGGTCATAAGGAGTTCTAACTTTAATTTTTGAGGAACCTCCACACCATTTTCTATAATGTCTCCACCAAATTACATTCCTATCAACAGTATCTGAGGATTTCCTTTTCTCCACATCTTCCCCAACATGTGTTGTTTCGTGTGTGTGTGTGCGTGTGTGTACAACAGCCGTTCTAACAGGTTTGAGGTGATACCTCATTGCGGTTTTGATTTGCATTTCCCTGATGAGTAGCGGTGTTGAGTATTTTTTCATGTACCTGTTGGCCATCTGTATGCCTTCTTTGGAAAAATTTATATTCACATCCTCTGCTCATTTTTCAATCAGATTGTTTGTTTTCTTTGCTACTGAGTCATATGAGTTCTTTATATATTTTGAATACTAGCCCCTTATCAGATATATTATTTGCAAGTGTTTTCTCCCATTTGGTAGGTTTGCCTTTTTGCTTTGTTAATGGTTTCCTTTGCCATGCAGAAGCTTTTTAGTCTGATATAGTTCCACTTGTTTATTTTTGCTTTTGTTGTCTTTGCTTTTGTTGTCAAATCCAAAAAATCATTGCCAAAACTGATGTCAAAGAGCTTAACCCTTATATTTTTTTTCTAGGAGTTTTATGGTTTCAAGGTCTTACATTCAATACATTTAATACATTTTGGGTTAATTTTTACGTATGGTGTAAGAGTGATCCAGTTTCATTCTTTTACATGTGGCTGTCCAGTTTTTCCAACACCATTTACTGAAGAGACTATACTCTTAAAATTGCTGTATCTTACAGTGTATAAAATATCTCAATAAAGTTAGTTTTAAAAATAATTATTTAGCTGCGCCATATAGAAAAAGTGCAGATATTCAACAAATTATGATTTATAAAAATGTCATTTTTACAGATAGCTCAAATTTATGAATGAATGAAATATATTATTTAGAATTAATTCAAATTGAATTTTTAAAGGAGTTTTTACCATAAGTAATATTTGTATGATAATGGGGAGACTTTTAAAAATGACAAATATACGCATCTTCCCCTTAAGAATCACTTTAAGCCACTATTTTTGGTGGATAATTGGAACTGGTAAGAAAAAAGTCATTGAATGCTATTTTAAGTTTTGGGATCTCTTATAACTAGTTACTTTTAATCAACTTTAATCAAGAGTGAGATAGCCCTATCTACCACAAATTTAACTCAACAAACATAATATTCTCAAAAAGATGTTGGAATATGGTCTTAAAAATAATAATTTTATAAGTAAAAAAATTTATTTTCTTCTCAGTAGGAAACTAGAAATACTAATTTCTTAGGATGAAGACAATATTTGAAAAACTTCTTAACAAGAATTATAAAAGCACTCTGGGGGGCACCTGGGTGTCTCAGTTGGTTAAGCGCCTGACCTTTGATTTCAGCTCAGGTCTTCTCATGTTCCTGTGATTGAGCCCTGTGTCAGGCTCTGCACTGGGATTCTCTCTCTCCCTCTGCCCCTCTCCCCTCTTCATTCTCTCTCTCTCAAAAAATAAAATTAAATAAAAATAAAAATAAAAGCATTCTGGAGTTGTTGAATCATTATATTGTATACCTGAAAATAATATAACACTGTATGTTAACTATACTAGAATTAAAATAAAATAAAATAAGAGTTATAAAAGCATTTAAAGATAAAATTTGGGGCACCTGGGTGGCTCACTCAGTTAAGCGTCTGCCTTCAGCTCAGGTCATGATCTCAGGGTCCTGGGATCGAGCCCCGCGTCGGGCTCCCTGCTCAGCGAGAGCCTGCTGCTCCCTCTCCCTCTCCACTTGTGCTCTCTCTTACTATTTCTGTCTCTCTCTCAAATAAATAAATAAAATCTTTAAAAAAAAAAGATAAAATTCAAGATACCCTCCATAACATTCAATGAAACAATGTCATTTGCCTAATTTAGAAATCTTAGTTTAAAAAAAAAAGAAATCTTCAGGGGCGCCAGGGTGGCTCAGTCGTTGGGCAGCTGCCTTCGGCTCAGGTCATGATCTTGGGGTCCTGGGATCGAGCCCTGCATCGGGCTCCCTGCTCTGCGGGAAGCCTGCTCTTCCCTCTCCCACTCCCCCTGCTTGTGTTCCCTCTCTCACTGTGTCTATCTCTGTCAAATAAATAAAATCTTAAAAAAAAAAAGGAAAAAGAAAAAAAACACAAATCTTCAGACACAATTACATCAATGTAGTCAATTTCAAAAAGCATGAAATTCTTGTTTCTCATATTGTTTTGTCCTATATGTGTTTATGTTTCTATTTTAGGATGATTAAGAAATTTACTGTGGTCAAGAAGTCCTTCTGGGGAAAAAAAAAACCTATTGAGGTGCATTATTTCAAAAATAGAATAAGGAAAAAGGAGCAGCAAATAGACTGTGACAACCTGGAAAAGCAGTGACAACATAGTCAGCTTTTGTTCTTTATCAGCTCCTTCTTAAATATTTTCCTTCCTGGGGCGCCTGGGTGGCTCAGTCGTTGGGCGTCTGCCTTCAGCTCATGTCATGGTCCCAGGGTCCCGGAATCGAGCCCCGCGTCGGGCTCCCCGCTGAGCGGGGAGCCTGCTTCTCCCTCTCCCACTCCCCCTGCTTGTGTTCCCTCTCTCGCTGTGTCTCTGTCTGTCAAATAAATAAGTAAAATCTTAAAAAAATAAATAAATAAATATTTTCCTTGCTGACATCCAAGTGGTTAGATCAACTGTCAAGGAGTGGTTAGCTTCTAAAGGGCAAGCTAAGGTATTTGAGGCCAACTGATGTAAAACATATACTAGAAACATTTCAGGTGAAATTGGTCTCTTGGTAGGATTGCCAGATAAAATACAGCATCACCAGTTAAATTCATATTTCAGATAAAATTTTTTACTATAGGTATGCCCCATGCAGTATTTATTATACTAAAAAGTATTTATTATTTATCTGAAAATCAGAATTAACTGGGTGTCCTGTATTTTTATTTGCTTTATCTGTCAACCCTATCTCTTGCAGTGATTAATATAATTCAGTAAAATAATAGTTCATAATCTGTTAGGGATTTTGTAAAATAGACTTAACATATTCTTAAAACAGAATTGAACAAGCTGGCAGAGTTCCTTCCTTATCTTTCAGGTACATTGTCAATATTGTTTTCTGGATAACAAATGTTACTCAACTGTATGGATAAAAAGTAAGTAATTAAGTAATAAAACCCATTTGTATGGGGGAAATATTCAATACCCATTGCTTCAGTAAAGGCTATAATGGTTCTGGATTGCATAGAGTTCAACCTCCAGAGAGGAAAAAACCTTTCTGAGAAAGGTTGACAGGAAGTACATCTTAATTTCCTTTGGGAAATTCCCCATGCATTTGGCTATGGCACTCTCCTCTGTACACACACACACACACACACACACACAAACACACACACACACACTTTGTTTGTTTCTGTTGCAACAGAGTTCATTTTATCTGAAAGAAGTTAGAAGGTGTTTACTTGGACTATGTCATTAACATTTCTAACTTGTTGAGTGGTTTCCATGTTTCTCAGAGGTCTTCACCCTGTAAAGGCTGATGGATGGGCTGACAGAGCCTTCTAGGCTTCGGTTGGTGTAATGTGAGCTCAGTGCCTGGAAACAATAAAACAGCAATTTTCTGAGAGATTTGCCTGCAAAAGAGCCAGGAACATAAAAGTCTTTTCCGTTTCCCACCCTAAGCCTCTTCTTTTCTCTCAGTCCCAGGAGGGGTTTGGGAGACTGTATCCTGTCAGGTTAATTGAGGGTGACGTCAAATGTAGCCTCAGCGGCGGCTATCATAGCTAGAAGGGAGAGAGCCCTGGAGCAGGAATCAGAAGAGCTGGGCTCCAGTCTGGCCAGAGTGGAGGCTTCAAGTCGGGAACAACAGAGGCAAAGGCTGCAGGGGTGGGAAAATGTCAGGTCTCTTCTCTTGAAAGCTGGATAAGGCTATCCAGTCACATTTGACAAACAATGGTTCTGGCTCCAGTAGTGGCTTTGAACTAGGAGAAGGCTCGTCCCCAGTTAAGTCCATCAGAACTGGGCCAGACTGTCTAAAACTTCATGCTGGGTAATGTCCACAACACTGCGCTCTCAGAGGGCTGCGCCTTGAAACTGGGTCTCTTTATGTCACAAGACAAGAAGGGATATGCATCTTCAACCATGTGTCCTAAAGACAGATTCAGGGTAAGGAGATCTAGACTAGAGTGATGTGAGGGGCTACCAGTGGGATTTGGGTTCCCCAAGGCAGTTTTGTAACAGTAAGCAATTAACTTTTTTTTTTTTAAAGATTTTATTTATTTATTTGAGAGAGAGAATGAGAGAGAGCACATGAGAGGGGGGAGGGTCAGAGGGAGAAGCAGGCTCCCCGCCGAGCAGGGAGCCCGATGCGGGACTCGATCCTGGGACTCCAGGATCATGACCTGAGCCGAAGGCAGTCGCTTAACCAACTGAGCCACCCAGGAGCCCAGCAATTAACTTTAATTCTGGAGAAGTCTAGATTCAGGACCCCCCATCTGGTACCACAGCCTGGTGGACACTTTCTGATTTAAAATGCATGGAATTGTGACAATTCTGTCCACCTTTGCTACTTCTTCTTTGGTAATCTAACAATCATATAATAGTTTACTTCCAGGTTCACCCAGTAATCTGTAACTATTCCAAATAATAAATAACTATAACCTTAAAATAAGGTCTCTGGAAGTCCTAAAAAATAATGTTGGAGAAGTCTCTTTTAATGAACTTTTTAGCTCTTATGAGGAAACCACTTATATTTTCAGGGCTTAAAATCCTAATTGAGGTTAACTTATATGATGTTGTGATATGATAGAGAAATTGGCTGTGTCTTATTGCCCTACAAGGGACAGGACTATCAGTAAAGATAGCAAAAGGTTATTAGTTCAGGGTCCCTGAGCTCCCTCTACCTCAGGGCAAGGCTAGAAGCCTGTGTTAAGCTCACACTGAAGATGGCAAAGGTGAGAGGGGCTGGGAGGAATGCAGCCAGACCCTGAGGAGAGAGTTGGATTCTTCCAAGATGGAGGAAAACAGATTAAAAAAAAAAAAGGCCTTATTTTGATTAAGATTTTATTTATTTGACAGAGAGAGACACAGCAAGAGCAGGAACACAAGCAGGGGGAGTGGCAGAGGGAGAAGCAGGCTTCCCGCGGAGCAGGGAGTCCGATGCGGGGCTCGATCCCAGGACCCCGGGATCCTGACCTGAGCCGAAGGCAGACGCTTAATGACTCAGTCACCCAGGCACCCCAAAACCTGGCCTTTCAAAATAGCAGGCTTCCACTGGTGGACACTTCTACTCTTCAATCCCACGCAGCGTCTCAGAGGGTGACAGGACAATGAAGGGGTGCACATGGATGCCTGGAAAATGAACTCAAATTGCTACAGCCTTGAAAGCCTCAGCGGGTCCAGTGGCCAAGCTATGAGGGGACAGAAGCCGCAGATGCCATGGGCAGCAGGACTGTAAATAGAAAGCATACCCACCTTAGAATGGAGGTATGAGCCAGAGACAAACACAGCACTTCTGATCCAAACTGGGAACACTCTCCAATCTTCCATACTGATGCTGGACCCACATCTCTGGCCTTGGCCTAGAAACTGGCCCCAAAGCAGCTACGTGTTGGTCACTCTCATCTTCTCCTTGCACACAGCAACAATGGGGAGGCCGTCTGGAGTATCTTTTCCGGCCACAGCCAGAAGTCAGAGGACAGATTGGCCACCGGGCAGAAGCAGACTGGATTTCAGAAGCTCTGGCTTGGTCGCAGGAGCCGTGGGAAGCATGTGAACACTGACCAGCCATCGTGAGGTCTTTCCAGAAGGACACTCTGATTGTGCTGGTTCAGCCTCCCATCTCCTGTCTAACCTTCTTCCTGGCATCACCTCCAGGCCTTTGCTGCCAGGACGTGCCTTGGGGACTGATTGCGATGGTGACTTTCTGTTTCTCTAAGATGCATCTCATATCACTAACATCACTAATTTCTTCACTTTCTTGCATCCCATCAGTCATTCCACTTCATCTGTGGATTTCATTAATGAGCCATTGACTCCCTCTTCCAGATCATTAGTGAAGATGTCAGATTCTGACCGGACCTAATACCAGTTCTCATGGCTCAAAACCGGCTTCCATGAGAGCTCCCACAGGAGGCATTCATCACTCCTGAACATGCGCCTTCTTTATCCCAAACCAATTTTAACCTATTTTGCAAGAAACACTTCTTGGGATGTTGTAAAAATTAATGTTTTCCCAAGGAAGTCCCAATTTCCAGAAGATCAGAACAGATGGCCACATGACACAATAGAATATACACAGCCCTGAAATCCTGGCTCCCACTGGCCAGATAGAGAAGGCTCATTGATCCATTCATTTTTGTCTCCAGAAGAACAAAAGGATTACACCCTTCTGCGATAATCCTCTATGCTTTTTATGTCTCTCCAGCATCACACTTTTCTGTTGATTTGCCTTTTCTATTTGACAGAAGCTTTTGATTTCAGTCCATCTTCCCAGTTCCTGTTAGGGTGCTTTATGGAAGTCAGCAGGTTCCTGGATTGGCAGTGGAACATTCATAGACATCTGAGATTGAAGCTGAGAGAAGACGATGTTCTCCATGGCTAGGAGAGCAGGTATTGTTCCTGGGGTTTCTTGACCTTTCTTTACCCACTCCCAGTGGAAATCAGGTTCTAGTGATAAGAACTGAATCAAAGAAAATGATCTGGTACATCAGGTCAATTTCTTTTTCTTTTTAATCCCTAGATGCCTGTTTACACAGAGTATTCGAGTTTCAACACCAACTTTTTCTTCTTTGTCTTGTAATTTCCTTCTGAAATTTAGAAAAAGAAGAGTACTTTTCTTCCGTCTACTACGATACTGTTTTTGATTAAAGGAACATATAAAATTATAGCTCTATCACCACTATACCTTGTGAATAACGCTTATGGAAGCACACTTGAAAAGAGAACTATAAGATGAAATGGGGAGATAGTTTCTTTCTGCTTGGAGTCCAAACTGAAAATGGATCTCCCATTAGTTGAACGTTGTGGCATTTCCTGAGCAACACTATTAAACATTTTCCAGGCAACAGGAGCTCTGATATTACTGTTTAATCACTTCACACCAAAAAGCATATGGGTTATATCATGTAACTCAAAAACTATTCTGGAAGGTAAGGTGCCACTGGATCTTTGGATGCATTTTCAAGTTCTAGTGAGGATTATTTGATTTTGTATTGTAATATGTAGAATAGTAGAACTTACCATAGCATAGTAGAACAAATATATAGCATAATAAAGTACTGACTTCGGAAATAGCATAGGTTCAAATCCTGGCCCTGCCATATATTAGCTATACGATCTTGGGAATATTATTTAATCTCTTTGAGCCTTAGTTTCACTATATGAAAATGTGATAATAAACCTACCAATTGTGAGGATTGAGCATATTAGGATCCTCCAAAGAAACAGGGATATATAAAAAAATATTGGCTCACATGATTGTGGAGGCTTGAGGAGTCCAAAATATGGTAGGGCAGGCCGGCAGGCTGGACACTCAGGGTAGAGTTGCAGTTTGAACCGACAGGCAGTCCCCTGGTACAATTCCTTCTGTCACAGGAGGGGTCAATCTCTGTCTTACTAAGGCCTCCAACTGATTGGATGAGGCCCACCCACATTATGGAGGATACTCTGCTTTACTCAAAGTCTACAGATTTAAATGTTACTTGCATCCCAAAAAACACCTTCATAAAAACATCCAGAAGACTGTTTGAACAAATAGCTGGGCACTGTGGCCCAGCCAAGTTGACATGTTAAAAGGAACCTTCGCAGTGAGGTAAGGTTTGTAAAGAGAAAGAAGCAGATAGTGCAGACAATATTCAATAAAAACTTCTCACTATTTTATATATCCCAGTGGCTTGGGGGATGAGGATAAAATTGCTGATTTTAAGACAAGTTCTTTGCTGAAAGTTTCTGATAAAGACTGGCCGGTATATGGTTAAGGAGAGGTGGAGTGATTGCCAATTCACTGCTTAAGACTAGAGGTATTTGTGACTATGTAAACCAGCTACTCTCTTTCACAAAGAAAGGAGAAGGCTGGAAGGACAAACTCTCACACCACTAATGTAAAAGAAAAGAAGATTTTTAGGATGATTCATCAATGATACTCTGCTGTACTCTCCTAACTCCAGGGAAATACAAGGTCAATACTGTAGTAAGAAATAAGTGTATACACTTCATTTTGTATTTTTCTCTTCCAAACCATACACAAAGTGAAGAACCATACACAGAGTGAAGAACCAGATGTTCTAAAAGATAAGCCGTCAAAATAGTGCAAGTAGAGAATAGAGAGTACTAGAATAAAAATGTAAATGCACCGATTAATACTGTGGGGGACCAACTTTTAAGACAAGGTTTTCTACAAATAAATTCAACACAAATTTCATTCTGACTTGACTACTGATAATGATCTTGCCCGGATCTGATATGTTTCAGACTTAGAAGAGCTCAGCAAAGATATTTACATCCTACACATAATCCTCACTCCCCGGAAAATAAAAACATCTATTAAAGTACAGAATAGTCAATAGTACATAGACAGTGGATGTCAAGGAGACCGCAGGTGTTATAAATGCAAGATTAATTTCTAAAATTGTTTAAATGAGCTTTAATAAAGAGTGCATTGAAATGGAGACAGAATCAACAACTGGCGGATGTTTCCTTCTAGAAATGTTTTCCTCTTTCTATTGGGAAATGTCCTGAGCCACGTTACTTCTCTTGTAGCATTAAGAACATAATATGACCTGTCCTACTTTCCAGAGGAGTTGTGATTGTCACATACTGCAAGATATGTGAAAGCACTTTGAAAATGAAATGATGTAAGTGGAGTTACTATTTTTAGTATTAAAAAGAAGAGAAGAGAGACAGAGTGGAAAATGGGAAAGGTAACAGCTTTAGAATCATCCAGTCTGGAGGCTGAATACCAGCTGTGCCTCTCTGTACTTGTGTGACTGAGAGAAATTCTCTGCTTCTTGGAAAATGTCAGGCTTTATAAACGGAAGTCTCCAGGTGCGTGGCCACGTCGAGCATAGCAGTGACTGTGCATGCCTGAATACGGAAGAAGACAGGACAGGTCAAAGCATTCACAGTGCACCGGATGCAAGCATACTGTTTCACACAGGAAATGCTAAAAAGAAAGTTTCCATTTTGCAGGGCTAAGAATAAAATACTTTTGTAAAAGGAAGTTACAGTGGGCCAGGGCAAGTGGGGAAAGAATAAAGGAGCAAAGCTGGATGGGCTGAAGTGGAACAGGAAAGAGGTTTCAGGCAGCTGGCTTGAACCTACTAGGCTGAGCTTCCAGCATCTCAGTAGGAGACAGATCTCAGGGCTCGATCCCAGGACCCTGGGATCATGACCTGAACTGAAGGCAGACACTTAACCGACGGAGCTGCCCGGGCGCCCATGTCTTATAATTTCTTTAACCCTTGTAGATCCACATTCATTATACCCCCTTGCAGACACCTGCGCCAGCCAGTCAGCACCGACCCTCCTCACGGGTCTGCGTCCCGGCCCCCTTCTCTGAGCTGAGACACCAGAGCCAGCTAAGCAGTGCACTCCCCCAAAGGATGCTCACTCTCACCAGGTCCTCTCAACTTTGGGCTAGAGGTCTTGGTCACTGCATACTGACAAAAAAAGAAAGAACAAATATAAAGAATAATGATCAGGAAAGAAGAAGTAAACACTCTCTCTTTGCAGATTTATAATTGTTTTGATAGAAATTCCTAACAATCTATAAAACAACTATTAGAACTAATGAACTTGTCAAAGTCACAGGATCAATGACTATACTCAAATCAGTTGAGTTTTTATATACTACAGCAAACGTGAATATTAAATTTTAAAACTTCCATGTACAATAGGGTCAAAACCCTGAAAAGTTATGGTTCTGTCATACAAGATTTAGTATAAACTTGATCAGGTAACAATAAATGGTACTGTTTCTCCCATAGCTGGAATACATGGATTGTGTAGGAATCAGCAGAAAGAAGTGAGAATGGCTCCCTCATTATTATACCAAATAGCCCACTTGCAGAGTTTTTGCATCCATCTCTACAACTTTAAGTTCTGCTGTTTGGAGGTCTTGGTTTCTAAGAGAGAAGTCCTTACAGCAATGGTCCCATGGCGCTGGAGTTTGAGACTGCTATCAGATCACTGTGAGTTCCTCATACCACTAAATCAACAGGCAAAGAAGGGAGTTGCTTGCTGGGTAGCTGACCCGGATTATCAAGAGGAAATTGGATTGGTGCCTACAAACGTGAACAGAGAGGACGATTTCTGAAACCCAGGGAATTCTCTTTGATTGCCTTAATGACATCATGTCCAATAGTAAAAGTAAACTGAAAATGACATCATGCAATAAAGGAAAGAGCCCCTGAAGACTTTTAGGTAATGAACCCTGACCAGCGGAGATCCTGGCTGATGGAAACAGAAGCATGGAATGCGTAATGGAAGAAGGAAGTTATTGATACCAACCAGCCACAGCCTTGTGATGAGTTCCAGGAATGAAAACAGTGGCAGCTTCACTTGGTTTCTTGCTTGCTGTTGTAGGTGTTTCTATGTATATTAACTATTTTATTCTTCTTTTTCTTTTCCATATTTCTTAATGTGTTTTAATTGAAGGTTGAATCTATGATTTAATATTTAGGGAATGGAATAGATGGGATTGGGATTGAAAATGAGGAATAATTAATATACTTCAGAGATAACTTGATTTTATTTACAGTATGGGTTTTCCCACCCTGCTGTGTACAGGAGAAACCATTAGGGGCGCCTGGGTGGCTCAGTCGTTAAGCGTCTGCCTTCGGCTCAGGTCATGATCTCAGGGTCCTGGGATGGAGCCCCACATCGGGCTCCCTGCTCAGCAGGGAGCCTGCTTCTCCCTCTCCCACTCCCCCCTGCTTGTGTTCCCTCTCTCGCTGTGTCTCTCTCTGTCAAATAAATGGATAAAATCTTTAAAAAAAAAAAAGAAAAGAAAAGAAAAGAAACCATTAGGAGCGTCTGGGTGATTCAGTCGGTTAAGCATCTGACTTTGGCTCAGGTTATGGTCTCAGGGTGCTAGGATCAAGCCCCGCATTGGGCTCTGCGCTCAGCAGGGAGTCTGCTTCTCCCTCTTCCCCTCCCCCCACTTGTCCATGCACACGGCTCTCTTTCTCTCTAATACATAAAATCTTTTAAAAAAAAGAAGCCATTAAATATCTATTTATATTTACTTTTACCTTATCTTTTAAAATTTCTGTTTTATAAGCATATTATATGTATTATTAGAAAAATATATATATAATTAATAAACACATAAACACACATACATCAGGGGTGCATGCTAAAAAAAGCATGATAGGGTATGTGATCAAAAAAAGTTTAGAGGGGCGCCTGGGTGGCTCAGTCGGTAAGCATCTGCCTTCGGCTCAGGTCATGATCCTGGGGTCCTGGGATCGAGTCCCACATCGGGCTCCCTGCTCCTCGGGAAGCCTGCTTCTCCCTCTCTCACTCCCCCTGCTTGTGTTCCTGCTCTCGCTGTCTCTCTCTGTCAAATAAATAAAATCTTAAAAAAAAAAAAAGTTTAGAGATCACAAGGTTAGAGCACAGTGGTTTGGAGATCAGGAATATAGCTCTGCTAACTCTGTGTGGGCTACTTAGCTCTGCAAATAGGCCACTCTCTTCCAAAGTTACAGGCTATGCTAACTCATCAATTTGGTGCCATCTTACCCAAGGTACCAGGTCAGAAATTGAAGGTGCCTTAACAGAATACATCTTTCCTGCTTAACCAATGAGTCCACACCATTGGTGTTGGATCTGAAGGCCAGTGCTTACACATCCTGAATAAATGGGTCTACTGTGGTCACCTGACTTAGTTGGTAAGCTCTCAGAGGGCAGTGATCTAGTTTGTTGATAGTTAACTCTTACTTTTGCAGTCTATCTAGCAGAAATATCCACAAATGACACTTCGGAGCTCCACCAGGACAGTGATGACTAATGTTCACAAAGGTCTTGAAGAATTCCACAATCATATTCTGCCTCCACAATCAAACCAGAAGACTGTAAATCATGCTCAGTTTGGGGTATTCTTAGAGCAGTGTAATGCTCTGTTACCAAAAAATATTACATTATCTTGAGTACTTCCACCAGCCAAGCCTGACAACCAATTGTCCTTTCTTTTGTTCTATTATCCATAACATTTTTCCATCCATGTTCTCACTCACTGCACCTATGTTCACTGATCACCTGCTAAGGGAACAGGCAAAACTTACAGATGAAGAAAAAGTCAAAGTCCTCACTTTCCTTACGCATATAATCAGGAATTGAACTCAAGTGACCTTAAAATTCTCTAACAGAGTTAGAGACCTGCACCAAGTGTTCATCGCGGGCATTCTAAGTTTTCTTCCGACTGATCAAGTTAGCTAAACTCCCTCCCCAAAAGAATCTCAAAGAAATCTCAACCTGTTTCCTTCCTGCCCAAGTCTCCTTCTAAAATGTTACTGGATCCTGAAATATTCTAATGATCATTACCTGTTAGCTACCAGGACAATGAGAAGCTGCTATCTCCAAGGCTGCCCACCAGCTGCCTGACACAGCATGTCTGGGGATGAAGAACCTTTCTTTCTTTTTTTAAAGATTTATTTATTTGAGAGAGAGAGAGAAAGAAAGAGCAGGGGAAGGGGCATAGAGAAGGGGGGGGGGAGAGAGACTCTCAAGCAGACTCCATGCTGAGTGCAGAGCCTGACACAGACTTGATCTCATAACCCTGAGATCAGCCCTGAGCTGAAACCGAGAGTCAGATGTTTTAACTGATTGTGCCACCCAGGTGCCCTTGATGGACCCCCTTTATTTCTAGAGACAAAATGTTTCTCTCTTAAAAATAATTGAGGGGCACCTGGGTGGCTCAGGTGTTAAGCGTCTGTCTCCGGCTCAGGTCATGATCCCAGGGTCCTGGGATCGAGCCCCATGTCGGACTCCCTACTCTGTGGGAAGCCTGCTTCTCCCTCTCCCTCTGTCCCTGCTTGTGTTCCCTCTCTTGCTGTCTCTCTGTCAAATAAATAAATAAAATCTTTTAAAAAAATGTTTTAAAAAAATAATTGGTATTGTTGACAGACTGAATCATAGAGGCTCTGCTCAGTAGGAAAGCTGTTAGGGGAAAAAGCACTTCATTTCTGGATTGTTTGGAGAAGAGACCAAAGTTTTTTAGGGAAACCAAGAAAAGGTTTCAGGTGACCCCAAGTGATAGAGGAGCTTTCCTTGTTGATAAGAAGCAGCACACTCCTCTCAGTGGTTACCAGCACACAGTTATATGCCTTAACATTTATCTTACTAATTAGACAACAATCTCCCATCCAAGAAGCCACTCAGAAGTGGGACTCTTCCCAAGTCTTTTAAATAAATCTCACTTGCAAACACTCCTTCTGTTTCACATTTCTGAAATAAAGTTATTTGAATGCTACTATGTCTTTGTCATATGTCCGTTATTTTCATTGTGTTCAGTCTCCTAGTCCACCAGTGCCAGTACTTTTCCTGATCTCCAGGCCAAGTATAAAACTTCTCAGATCTAATCTGAGAGAAAGACTTTGGAGTTTCTTCACCTGGACCAAGAACTAGGGAAGAGAGATTGAAGAGAAAAGACCATAGATTATAGGGAGAAGTCACTTCACTGCTGCACTTACACCCCAGTAGCTTTCACAGAGTTTTTGTTTGTTTGTTTTTAAGAGGAGGGTTGTTTTCTTTTATGTTTGAAAAGAAAACCTCATGGGTGGAATAATATTTTAATGGATATTTATGCTCTATGGTTAAAATGGATTATGTCATAGCAAGATTCCTCACCACCTCTCAACCTACAGTGTGAGAACGTTCTTTTTAAACAGGATGGAAAATAAACAGTTATGTGAGCATTGCCATCTGGATAGGCTCTGGTGGTAACTTTCAAACTCCTCTTAGCATCCTCTAAAAGAGACTTTAAATGCATTCACAGGGTTCTGAGTAAGTGCCGTGGGAGTTTAAAGGATCTCAGCAGTTCTTCCTCTCTCAGTCAGCAAGAATTTTCTGCTAAAGATCTCCAATTACTTCAGTACTTTGCAAACACTGTGAATGAAAGCACATCGGCGCTACCCACACGCAAGCTGCTTTCAGAAAGCTTCCTCTTACGGAGAACTTTTTCTTTCTTTTCTTTTTTCTTTTTTTTAAAGATTTATTTATTTATTTATTTATTTATTTATTTATTTGAGAGAAAGAGAGCACATGAGAGGGGGTAGGGTCAGAGGGAGAAGCAGGCTCCTCACTGAGCAGGGAGCCCGATGCAGGGCTTGATCCCAGGATCCTGCGATCATGATCTGAGCCAAAGGCAGTGGCTTAACTGACTGAGCCACCCAGGCATCCCCTAGAGAGCTTTTTCGGTGACAGATCTCTAACAGCTACAATAAACCCAGTGCAGTCCACCAAACAAACCCCTGATATCCAGTGGGGGGTGTCCTGATTTAAATACCAAGGAAGTTCGGAAAAATTAGGTCCCATCATACACAGTTGGTATTCTGATAAAAATTTATCAAAAATAATTGTGCAGATCATTTGACTAAATAATACCTTTTCTGGGAATTTATCCTAAGAGTACAATGAAACAAGTATACAGAGACATATGTATGGAAGTGTTTATTGTGGTATTGTTATTGCAAACAATCTGAATGCTCATATATGGTACTTTATTGAATAAAGTCCATACTGTACATATTTACAAGGGATTATCTAACCATTAAAAATGGTTGTGGTATTCATGGAACGAGATGTTCATGATACATTTTTATGTGGTAAAGGTAGATTATATGTACAGTATGCGTCAAAATATATGTATTTTTGGGTGAGTGGAAAAATAATGGAAAGAGCTTTTCTTGGCTTCTCCACTCCTGGTACCAAATTCTGCATGAGTCACAATTCAACAAGTAGAATCAGTAGGACTTATCTATATCTACATCTATATCTACATCTGTATCTACATCTATATCTACATCTATATCTACATCTGTATCTACATCTATATCTACATCTATATCTACATCTATATCTACATCTGTATCTACATCTATATCTACATCTATATCTACATCTATATCTACATCTGTATCTACATCTACATCTACATCTATATCTACATCTACATCTACATCTATATCTATATTTATCTTTCTGTCCATTGGTCTGTCTGTCTATCTATCTATCTGCCTACCTACCTATCAGTAAAGGCATTTGTTACAGGAACTGGTTCGTACAATTCCAAGGGCAGGTTAAGCAGTATCTGTACGGCCGTGTGTCTGTATCTGGTGCCAGAGCTTGAAGTCCACAGGACAAAGAGTCAGTCACAAGTAGGCTGGAACTTTATGAGGATTAAGTGAAACTTGTGTCTGTTCTTGTTGCCTCTGTCTTTAGTGAGGAGGGTATCTCTCAAAAAAACTGAAGAAGGAGTCAGGGGAAGGCAGATCATCTGCAGGCTCAGCTACTGCCTGATGGCAATCAAGTGAGTCTGCGGCCAGCAACAGGGTGTTGTCAACTACAAAATGGCTACCGCTTCCCTTCTGCCTGTGGAAAATTCTTGCAGGAATCTCCCTTGTGACCTACCCTATCGAGAAACACTCAAGAAGAACTCTTGGAGATGTAGTTCAGACTAGCCGAGTTGACACATTGCAAAGCCATCACTAAGGCTAAGTCGGAATGTAGCTTGGGAGTGAGAACCCAAGGGCCGTGGCTCACTGAAGCCCAGATTCAGGCACCCTTGTTTGCCCAGCCCTGGGTAGGCAAGAATGGCTCTCATAACGTAAATGGTCTTCTTTCTTCCTATGGCAGGATTTAGCATCCAGAAATTAAAAAGATAAGACTTCACTGTTTTTTTCTTTTCTTTTCGTTTCTTTCTTTCTTTTTTTTTTTTTTTAAAGATTTTATTTATTTATTCACAAGAGACAGAGAGAAAGAGAGAGAGGCAGAGGGAGAAGCAGGCTCCCTGCTCAGCGGGACTCGATCCCAGGACCCTGGGATCATGACCTGAGCCGAAGGCAGACGCTTAACCATCTGAGCCACCCAGGTACCCTCTTTTCTTTTCTTTTCTTTTTTTCTGAGGAAGGCAGACTGCCATATGAAGCATCTCATTTGGATGTGTCTGGAGGCTTGGAAGCTTGACTACCCTAAGTTCTACAAATGGACCTTGAGAGCTTGTTTGGAGGTTCTAGCAGGGAAGTGCAGCTCCTTGTATGCCCTTGACCCAAGAATGTCCTCCTCTGTCAGGGAAGGTCATCCACTTCCACCGAGCACACAGCTTTGGGAGGGACGCACATGGAGCTGGAGTGGTGGGGGAGGAAGGGACACCCACCTAGCCAGCCAGATCAGCAGAATCAACCCTGGTGATCAGTGCAGTGACAGATGTCACAACCAGACTGCCCTCACATCCAAGACTTCACTGTTTTTGAGAATGACTTAATACAAATCTAATCAATCAAAAGAGTGTGTGCTTGTCCCAAGGGTTTTACCTATATTTATTCATTCAGTTCTCCCGTCAGATTTATATTAAAGATGAAAGTGAAACACAAAGGGGTTAAGGGGTTAAGCAACTGGCTGGCAAGCACACAGACAATCAGGGGCAGAGTCAAGATTTCAACCTGAGCACTCCAGTTCCAATCCTGTATGCTTAGTCATCATGCTGGACTTGTTTCTTTTAGATAGCTATGTACCTACAAACTGGTGTCTGCTGTGAAAACCCTGAAACACTGCAAAATGCTTAAGAATCTAATGAAGGATACTGTATTCTATTTCCTAAGATAGTAAAACAGGTAATAGATTTATCTAGAACTAAGTCGTGTGAAAGTACAATGTTCGAAAATGGCCAAATCCTAATTCTCATATAAATACAAAACGAACACCTGTTAACTATTTTGTTTAATTCATTGATTAATGAGGAAACTAGTAAGATATTAAAATTGATTCAAATGAGATATTTTTACAGGTATTTTTATTCTCCAGTAGACAAAATTCATTTACATCACTATGACCGGGAATCTTCTGCTTTGCTATGGACAAGAGATATTTGCATTGTCATCAGTTTTCTACATGAGTAAAACTCTATCACTACAGATTTGTGAATAGCCTTGTCAAAGATAATCAAAGGTGCGTACCCCATAGAGTCAGATAATCCCTGGAGAGTCTGCTAGACAACCCCACATTCACTTAATGGACACTTTAGTAGTCTCTCCTGCCTGTTTCCAAGGCTTTAACAACTTTTCCTGACAATTGAAATAAAACTTCTTTACTGAATTAAATTGAGCCATCATAAAATATTCTAGTTACTTCAAATAGTATTTTAACTGACACATTGTCTAAGAATCCTTTCTATTCTAAAATTCTATGATTCTAAGAAAATGGATATTTCCTGGAGGGATATTATAAGAATTAGATGACAATAATTTTATTTTCCGGTTTTAGTTGGTGTTATAATTTTGGGAATAAGAGGGGAATTTTCTAACAAAAAATTTTATCAGGGGAAATTGCTAAAAACAGGTAAGGAAAAAAATACAAGAGGAATTAAGTTAAAAACCAAGAAAGAAGAGGTGTAAGAATAAATATATGGATTTTTTTTTTAAGTCATGTAGTAGACTGTGGTCTACAGGTATTCTAAGCAGACACTCTGATTATATTTATTTCCTCACCAAGAGTCTCAAAACCATTGACCCAACGCTGCTGAATCCAAACAACGAACCCAGTGAAGTTCCCCTGTAAGTAAGAACTAGGAGTTCTTACTGAACTCCTAGTAAGATGGCCATTAGATAAAGTATTACTCCTTTAGGGTGCCTTAAGCTCTCTCATTATATTGAATTGAAATGGTTTAGCCCATAAATTCATTTAATCTAATTTGTCACAGAAAGTATCAGAATTAACTTTCAGATTACCATTGTGGCAGTAGACGTGTTCAAGCAAGGCTTCCGGCTTGGCACTGGGCCAATCACCAGAAGAGGGACCACACCCTCAAGTTGTTTAAATTTTAGTTTAGCAATACAACAAATATATATAGAAAAGGGCCCATAACTCAGGGAGTCAAGGGACTTGGGTTCTAATTTTAGATCTAGTGCTGAGGAACTGTTTGAGCCTGCACCAGTCACCTCCCTAGCATGGTGCCATATTAGTAAATCTGTAAGTAAAAAGATTAGACAAGACGATTCCTGAGATCTCTTCTAGCTCCCAAATTACAGCTGATCCCCGAACAACACAGGCTTGAACTGCACGGGTCCACATACACATGGAATTTTTTTCAATCAACACAGTATAGTACTGTATTTTCTCTTCCTTAGGATTTTCTCAATAACATTTTCTTTACTCTAGCTTACTTTATTGTAAGAATACAATATATAATACATAGGACATACAAAATATGCGTTAATCAATTGTATCTGTTATCGGTAAAGTACAGTCAACAGTAGGCTATTAGTAGTTAAGTTCTCAGTCAAAGCTATACTTGTATTTTCAACTGTGTGGGGGGTCGGCACCCCTGGCCCCTATGTTGTTCAAGGGTCAATTATACTTAATTCCTTTTTATGAATATGAATTCATATAGAGTAAATATAACCGAAAGCATTAAAAAAACAAAGCGTTCAGGGGCGCCTGCGTGGCTCAGTTGGTTAAGCATCTGATTCTTGATTTGGCTCAGGTCATGATCTCAGGTTTGTGAGATCGAGCCCCATGTTGGGCTCCACACTGGGCTCGGGGTCTGCTTAAGATTCTCTCTCTCCCTCTGCCCCACCCCTGCTCTCTCTCTCTCTCTAAAAAAAAAAATAAAGAAAATAAACAAAGTGTTCAGAATTGTGTATTAGTCTGAAAAGAGTCAGCTGTAGAATTAATCCTAGCAGTAGTGTAGTGACTAACATTGATGTGATCTTACAATGGGCTGAGCACTGGGCTTACCACTTGAAAGCATATCTCTTGTAAGCCTTAAAACAATTCTATGAAGTAGGTTGTGAAGCTCACTTTACAGATAAAGAAACTGAGGTACGGAGGGTTAAAGTCCTCTCCATAGATTACATAGTTTGAATAGTGGGTCATATATCTAGTAGCAATTTTTTGAAGATTTTATTTATTTATTTGAGAGAGAGAGAGCAGAGTGAGAGAGAGAGAGCCTATAAGCTCAGGGGAGGGGCAGAGGGAGAGGGAGAAGCAGACTCCCCACTGAGCAGGAAGCTTGGGATCATGACTTGAGCTGAAGGCAGACGCTTAACTGACTGAGCCACCCAGGTGCCCCTCTAGTAGCATTTTTTTAAGTGGAACTTGGAGATAAAAGTTTTAGGAAATAATTACTGAACACCTGGGAAGTCACCTTCAGTAGGAATAGGGGATATACACTCCCTAAACAGGTTGTAAAACCAATTCTTTCACCCCATGTCCACTGCCAAGACCCTGCTTCAAGACATCAGCATCTCCTGCTGGGGTTCTGGCACTAAATTCCCAACAGACCACCCCATGGGGTCTCTTGTCACACCCACCACAAGGCAATTTCCACACAGTAGCCAGAGTGGGCTTTCCGTAAGACGAGTCCCATGTTGTCAATCCCTCAACAAATATTTGCTAAGTGAATCCGTGAAAGATACAGTGAAATCCATCCATCCCAGAGAACTGATGGTTGGTAAAAAGAAGAGGTGGGGTGGAAGAGAGAGAGAGAGAAAGAAAAAAAGAGAGAGAGAGAGAAGCAGGAGCTGAGCCAGGAAATGACATGACTGAGAAAAAGTATTTCCAGAAGTTGTGTGTAGAACACACTAACAAAGACAGAGCACAGAGGGATGGTGGCTGCCGGCCAAGGTGGGGTTGATGACAGTGGCCAGGGTGGGAGCTTGCAGCTGGACAGAGGGACCCATGCCAGGAAATATTCTCGGGAAGCAATACAGGGATTTGGGGTAGGGCTAAGGGAAAGGAAAAGGGAAATAGAAAGATTAGGCATGATTTCGTGAGCCTTAGGGACATCCTTGATGGAAAAACAAAGCAAACAGGTCAAGGTGTAGTATTTCCTTAGCATGTTAACAATCAGGAATTTCAAAGGAAACCTCCTTGGGATGAGCCCCAACTTTATCAAGCTCTTCTACATTTCTGTTTCTAGCATAACCAAAACATTTATCTAGAAATCCTTTGTAACAAACAAAAGAAACCTTAGAGATAAAATTTCTAGAGCTCATTGATGATGAAAAACTTTCCAGGATGTATCTATCATACGCTTAATTATTTGAGTAACTTCAGGTTATAGCCATCATTTTACATTTATATTATACATACCCTCACAGTATAAATCTCTGCCTTTCTTTAATCCTTGTAATATAATATTTAACTGTGCCAATATGAATGATCCCTTCCTTCACCTTAACTTTAACTGCTGAATTAGATAAGAATTTTTGGAGAAGCACTTCTTTTTTTTTTTTTTAAAGATTTTATTTATTTATGTGACAGAGAGAGACACAGCGAGAGAGGGAACACAAGCAGGGGGAGTGGGAGAGGGAGAAGCAGGCTTCCCGCGGAGCAGGGAGCCCGATGCGGGGCTCGATCCCAGGACCCTGGGATCATGACCTGAGCTGAAGGCAGACGCTTAACGACTGAGCCACCCGGGCGCCCCTGGAGAAGCACTTCTAAAATATAAAGCATATTCTTCTAATTCCCAATTTACTGTGCCAGAAAGGAAGTGTCTAATGTTTTGTTCAGTACTGCTATCTATTTTAGGTCAGAAGACAGCTCAGAAAAACAAATATCACTTGAATCTCACATCTGACTAGGCAAATCTACACTTTCCAATATGGATTATTTTTGGTCCAGCAAGTTTTGTTTCAATTCTTTTTCTGCTATGTCTAGCTTCACAATGTGATTAATGACTGAACTTTCCTTGTCTTCCCCACAGTCGCCTTGAGAATTTGCAGCATTAGATTTATTCATTTATTATAAGGGCAAAACGGAGACGTGATCTTCAATGTAAATGTTGCTGCTCAAAATGTGCAGATATTCATCACTATCTTTTAATCATTTTTTGATGATAATGCACAAAACAGCTTTATATGGTACACACACTTTTTACCTATACTTTTGAGGTAAAAAAAAATATTGCTTGTGAAAAGTATCAGATTTAACATTACAAATTAAACCCTCTCTCTAGATTAAAGACAGCAGAATGACTGAAGATGATCCTCTTTCTGATATGTAGTTTCAGTTCTCAGAAGAGCCACTATAAAAATAAGAGTAATTCTCACACAGAGAAAAAACAATTAACTAGAACTTTCAATCTTAAAAAGTCATTTATACAATGACTATTGACAGCAAATTGTTTCAAATGATCAACCTGAGAAACCACCAGACACTTCTCCTCTGAATTCCCTTATGACCCACTGGAATTTTCTGAGTCTTAAAGCACAGTTGCTTGTGGGAAGTACTGACTTAGAGAGTTAATATGTTCAAAAACTCATTCTTGCTAGTTGAAACTACAGACCTGTGCAATGGAACAATACCGCCATCCTGAAATGAAAAATCCATTTCTTTCTGGCTTTTGGGACACCTGAAAATGGCAGCTTCATCTGGATTCTTTACATGTGTCAACGGGCTTTGGGGAGAATGTCAGGAGCAGGCAATGGAGTCCAAGAGGCCTGCATTCTAACCCTGATGCAGGAACTTGTTAGCCTCACTTTTTCCCTCCATTTCTATCATCCAAATACTCAGACCCATTCTTCTTGATTTTAATCACCTAGGTCCTCTCTCACTTCCAAGCTTGCAGCATGTCTTTCAACATATTTTCCTGGACTACACTTTCTGTCCCCTTTGAGCTACATTAATAACACTTGACCTTCAAGTCTCCATTTAAAGGTCACTTCAGCAAGGCCTACTCTGCCCACCAGGTTAGATTCCCTCTGATATATATTCCCATAACTTCCTGTCCTGTAATGAAAGCAAGCATCGTATCATACTGTAAATTATTTCTTTAATAATATCATTTCTTCCTTTGCCTGGAGAGTACAAGCTCCGTAAGAGTAGGTACTGCCTAACCTTCGTGCTTAGTATAGCGCCTGGGTGGGAGTGGATGAATGAAAGGCTATCTGTGTAATCGAAACCCAGTTACTCATTGCTTTGAGACTCTGCGTGGGCACTTCCAAGAATTCAAAGAGATAATGTACCTAGAATATATAACTCCAAAAATTAGGAGCTTATTAAATGGAAGCGTAGTTTATGCACTTGGGCCATGATGTGAAAGATAACAGCAAGCTGAAGAGGCTGTTGGAGCCCAACAGAGGCCTCTTCGGGGTGCCCCAGCTCAGCCTCTTGAGTGCACATTTCTCCAGGAAATGCCAAGCTCAACTGCCATGGCAACCAATGAAAGCAAATGCTGCTGCCCCATTGGTTTAGGGATGTTTCTTAATGTTGTCTTTAGTGTAGAATCCCACTTTTCAGATAAAACATAGTGAGAAACACAAACCCAAGTCTAGGATCATAGGATTATCATTATTGTAGTAATGCATTTTCTTATCATGTCCCCCCACTGAAGGGACGCTAAAAGGCGGGGATTGTATCTTTCTTGTTTTGACAGAACACCTGGTCACCATTGCAACTGTTAATCTTCCTAAATTAATTTTCACGTCCCTCACTTGCTCAAGAACTTATATGGCTGCCTACTCACTAACACATTAGGAACAGACTGTTTCCTAGGATTTAAATAGCCTGCCTCCAATAATTTACTTACCCTCTTTGTCCGTATTTCCTCACTGTTCCAGTAAGACCCACTTGAACCCTGATTGCTTTCCCCTACCCCTCACATAAACACATAAGCCAGGTTATTTCTGAAATGCCTTCTCCCCTCTTCCTCACTTAGTCAAATCTTAAATCATTCTTGGATGCCTAATTAAAGTCCTATCTCTTCCACGAGCTCTGTAAATCCCACACTGTTCTTCCTTTTTCTGAGCTTACATTTTAGGGACAACCATTGCCACAGAATTGGCAATTCAATATTCTCTGGTTTTTCTATATTCTTCCTTTCCACAAACACAAATGCACAGGTACTAGATGGAGGCAGATAAGTAAGACCAAGAAGACAAAGACCCTGCTCTTGAGATACACTGACATGGACAGATGCTGTATTATCCGCCTGGAATAGCATCCTCTCCATGCACAGCCCTCCTGGGAAATGTTCCTTTATCCACCGAACAAATCAAAGGGAGGAACTATTGTCTTATAGAACCTACTGTCTTATAGCCAGTGCTGATTGTCTCTGGGGTATGTATCACTTGAGACAGTCACAGTAAAGAAGCTTGCGTTTCTAGCCAGTTAACTAGCCAGTTAACTAGAACTGGATGGAAACCTTACACAAGCTTGATCAAATGGAGTCCTTCTTGGACATTTTGAATTTGACATAGGGAACAAGTTTCAGGCCATTCTGATGCTGATGTTGTGTGATGTAAAGCTATGTGCCAAGAGCCATCAGCAGCCATGTTTCCTGATGATGGAGAATTTAGGCTGATTGAAGGCTGAATTTTCATGGTTGTGTCCTCAGGACCTGTTGCAGTTCCTGGTACACAGTATTCCATAAATGTTGAGTAGGCGGTGCCTGATATTTACTTAATGTCCATTTTATGCAGAGTACTACATCAGGCATTGTGAGAAAGAAACAGAAAAAACAGAATGAAGTTTAACGTACACTAACAGGTTTGATAATCATGTAGTGATTCTTTTCTCCATTTTCTTTTCTTTATTTTTAAATTTTAATTAACTTTTTTTTAGAGAGGGAGGAGAGGAGGGGCAAAGGGAGAGGAAAGGAGAGAATCCCAAGCAGACTCCACACCGAGTGCAGAACCTGACGCGGGGCTGCTCCCATGACCCTGAGATCATGACCTGAGCCGAAATCAAGAGTTGGAAGCTTAACTAACTGAGCCACCCGGGTGCTCCACTTTTCTCCATTTTCTGATGAGGAAACAGAGGCTCAGATGGTTGAGTAACTTGCCTGAGTTTAACACAGGTGGTAAGTGGCAGAGCATGGAGCACGGGCTCACAGTTATGTCTGGTCCTAAGTCTATGCTTTCTCCACTACACCACGGTTCTCAAAGCTTACAAATTTGGTGGGAAGATGAAACATATAAACATTAACTAACTTGAGGATTGGGTATGCCCTCCAGATGTTTCCTGATCAGACAGATGCCATTTAGGTTTAAGGTAAAGCTTAGTTGGAAAGTCAGCATGTCTCAGGACCTACCACAATTGCACACTGTAACTTGATCAGATTTGGGGTTAGACAAATTGGTTTTGGCAGTGCTAATTAATAAGGCCTGCCAAAGATATAACTGTAAACAGAAACAACATCTGACTGTAATACAAAGAGAAAGTAATGTAATATACCCCAGCATTCATTCAGAGTTTGGCTGTTTCTCGGATGGCCAGAAAAGTGATAATAAAGAGGTGTTCATTGTAGCTGGGGTTCCTGGCAAAACTGTCACCGCATTTCTCTCTGGAACACATTATATTGTTTTTTGTCTCATGCGGTCTATTCTTATTCCATTCCCAACCTTTGTAGATAGCATGTGTGTATGTCTAATTTTGTCTCATTTACAAATTCAGTTCAATTTACATTCAAATGATTTTCAGGCTTTCCCTTCTGCTGTGACTTAAGCCACAACATGTGGGAAACGAGGGTGAGCAGTGGCTTGAAGAGAATCAGTGTCAGAAGAGAAATAATTGCTTTAATACTACCATGGGAGGAAAAGGGGAGCAAGTGCTCAGGGGTCTCTATTCCCCAGGCTTCCTTAAGGAAAATGCAGGCTGGGATTGGGGGGAATAAAAAAGGAGCTGGTCCACTTCTTGGCATGGTATTTGCATCAATCAGAGTTCTTTGGTTGAGAGCAACAGAACCAACTCTATCAAGCAAGAAGGAAATATATTGGTAGGACCATGGGTGGCTCTTGGGGCAATCAGAGAGGGAAAAGAGGAAGCCTCTTCCTTATGAAGAGGCAGGGTCCAGGACAACACCAGGAGTCTAGCACAGCAATGACTGAGCACCAGCCTTTTCCCCCCTGTCTTTGCAACATGGCATGCAAGATTCGAAGTCCCAGGAAAAAAATTAAACTGTTCTCTATGAGTCATTCTTCTACCCTCAGCGAGGTCAGGGCAGGGCACTTTTATTTAAAAGACTATTAGTGTTATCAAAAGAAGAGAATAGATACTGCAGAGCAGGAAAGTGATAAATACCCACTACATCCCCTCTCCAGCCCAGCTCTCCTTATGCCCCAGCTCAGAGCTGCCATTTCCAGAGGCGTCTCCCAGAGACCAGAGCTGATGCTGAACCTGCAGTTAGTAGATCCTGCTTTGCTGCTCCCTCTGTGCATAGATCTGAGAAGCCCTGAGCACCCTGTGTATCTCCCACAATCCCACGGCTGTCCTGGTTCTGTGGAGCAAGGGGAAGCAGCTCTGAATTTTTTCTGTTGCCTGCAAGCAGTAGAATCATTTCATTCTGTCAGTTGTAGGTTGTCAGTACAAAAGGTAATTTCTAGTTTTCTCTGGCTAGAGGAGACCAGCACGTGATGGTCAATACAGCTGTGTACCAAAGATCGCTTCATTCAATCCAATTAAAATGACAGCTTTAAATTGATTTTCAAGATGTGCAGTGTTTGTGCCCCAGTGAACTGAAGACAGAGCTCCAAACTGCAGATACCCAGAGACACTCTATCCAACATAGTTGTGTTTTCCTGCTGCGCAAATGATTTGATCTCTCTACAGCCTTTGGCATTGCTGACAATTTTGTTTTTGAAACTCTTCTCTCTCTTGGTCTTTTTTTTTTTTTTGGATACCATTAGTTTATTATAAAAGAGAGACATGAAAATTATTTACATGATGAAAGATTTCACAACTTCACCAGAATGGGCAGCTTCACTTCATGCCATTTTAATAATGACTTCAGTCCATATACTTTCCAAGAATGTCACCATCTCTAAATTAGAAATAATCCTTGTCATCTAGAACTACTTTGGTGCCTCCATATTCTGGGAGAAGAATTTTATCTCCAACTTTCACACTAACTGGTTGAATCTCTACACCCTTTCCTTTAGAGCCCGATCCAACAGCTACTATTGTTGCTTGCAACACTTTTCCTTGAGATTTTTCTGGAAGCATAATACCTCCTTTGGTTACAGTTTCAGCTGCACTCCTTTCAACTAAGACTCGGTCAAAGAGGGGAAGAAACTTTCTAAAGGCCTGGCCTGCCATGACTCCAGCCGCCGCAGTTCATACTCTCCTCTGGAGTTGCCATCGCTGCAAGGAGACCCGCCCTCTTGGTCTGAATCTATTCTTCTACCTTTCTGATTGGGTCTCCTCTGTCTCTTCCATTTACTCATGCACTTCGCATGTTCTAAATACAAGAGAAGAATAATTTCTAATTATAGTTTGAATATGGTTCACAGTAGGAATAGTGAGTATCCCAACAGGAAGGCAGAAGGCTCTAATGACCCGGAGAGATGATAGCAAGAAGAGGCAGGAGAAGACTGAGGCTCTAGGCAAATTCCTGGAATGGGAGCTAGAACCAGGGCAGGAAAACAAGTATCTTCTGGTGCATGTACAACACTGGGTCTTGGACATGAAGTGCGAGCCCAGAATGAGTAAGCCTGACTTGCCATATAGTCCCAGAATGTGAGCCTGGAATAAGTTACCTCTGCCTCAGAACCCTCGGGTGAAAGAAAGGGTCAGAAGAGAGGGGAGGGAAGAATTTGGATGAAAATAACAGGATTTTATACAATATGAAGCTGACACAAAGCTGCAAAGGACAGAGACTGATAATAAGGCTCAAGCATTAAGTGTTGGCAATTTTGGTCCAAAGTGTCAGTTGTCCAATTATGCGATGTAGTATGGCTTCATGACAGCTGTGGGACAAAGACTGAGGGGATTTAATTCATGGTAAGTTCAATATAAATCATTATTATGTTTTGACTTTCCCAAAATGTTAATTTGATCATAGATTATAGTAATGAAAGTGAACATCTTTTTAAAAAAAAGGGAAAGTAGAGTATCTTAAAGATCAGAGGTAATAAGTCTGCTCTACCCTATATTGATTGAATCTCCAGAGTGTTACGTTCCGTTCTGATTTGGAGGAACACAAAAACACAACAACAATGACAACAAACCCCAAGGCATTCAAAGAGGGTTAACAAGGAGAAGAAGATTTCTTAAAACAGCATTATATGAGAAACAGTTGAAATTGGGGGCTTTTAATCAAGACAAGAGAAGATATGAAGGTAATAATAGCTTTGCCTTCAAATATTTGCAGGGTTGTCATGTGGTAGAAAAATTAAATCTCTTCTGTGTTGCCTAATCTATAGGTAAGAAATGTATCAAATTTTCAGGGAGGTAGATATTCAATATCAGAAAGAATTTTCAAAGAAGCATAAACATCAAAACATGAGATGAGTTGTTCAGGAGGACAGCCATTTACGTCACTGGTGCTGTTCAACATAAATACTTGAGCATCGTGCGGATATATTAGAACTCTTTTGCTTGTGACAGAAAACCAATTCAGGCTAGCTCAAGCAAAAAAGAAAACATATAAACATATTAATTATTTTAGCAATCATTTCTTGAGCTCCTATCATGGACCAGGCATTGTTCTAAATACTGGGGATCCAGCAGTTAACAAAATGTTTAAAAAATCAAATATCTTTGTTTTCATGGAGTATACACGGGAGGGGGGGGGCAGATGATAAAAGATATAGGCTGATACACACACACAGACACACACACACACACACACACACACACACACGTTGTACAGTTTGTCAAAGCCCAACAGAGCCCAGGGGAGAGGGCAAGTGGGGCTAAAAGCAGATCTGAACTCTATAGCCAAGCCTTGAATCTCAGTGGGCTGCAACATTAGCCTGGAGGAAAGGTCAGGGTTTTATAATTTGTAGCAAGGCACCAAATGTGCTGACAGACAAATGTGTAATTTGTAGCAAGTCACCAAATGTGTCTTTGAAGACAAAGGAATAAGGTATGGATCTTAAGAGTGCTGTGAAGAAAGCTAAAACATGAGGCAAAATGGATGGCATCTGAGCAAGGACCTGAAGGGTGTGAAGTCAGAAAGGTAAGAGGCAGGGGGGAGCCACTGACCAAGGGTCCTGTGGACCCCTGCAAAGACTCTGACTTCGACTCCGAGTAAAGAGGGGAGACAATGGAGGAGTGACGTGATCTGAGTGACATTTTCAGAATGTTGTTCTGCCTGCTGGGCTAAGAACAGAGTGAAGAGAGCCATGGCAGGAGCAGGATGCCCAGGCAGTAGGCTGCCAAAGGGATCCAGGGAGATGACTGTGGGCTGGAGCGGGGAGCAGCCACTCCGTGCTGACAAGAGCTTGGATTCTGGGCTCATTTTGAAAATAAACTAACAGGATGTGTGGATGGATTAAATGTGCAACCTGTTTAATTAGAAAGGCCAAGAATAAGCCCAACATCAGGCACAGGTCAGTCCAGGTGCTAAAACAATGAAGTTAGGGCTCTATCTCTCCATTCTTTGGTTGGCTCATTATACATGGTATGGTGCTCCCCTAAAGCCCTATGTTCATATGCCACCAGCTTAAAGAGAATGTCTTCACCCATGATTCTGCCAGAGAATCTTATGTTTGCGTTCTGTGTTTATCCCTGGGTCAACAACTGTGGCCACGTCTGGGTTATACGCCCACTCCCTGGAGGGTCAGCTCAACCAAACTTCAAGTGACATCAAGGTTTTCTGGCTAGTCAAGAGCCAAGCCAATCAATGAGAATAGATTATAGAAAAGTCTGTGTGGACAAGTAGGAGAGTAGCAGATAAACTGTGCCCTGAATGGAATGAAGATGGATTAATCTATAATTCCCCCTGAAGCCTTTTTTTATCACTAGGAGATGTTTTCAGAGAGAATGTTTTCAGAGCCTCTCTATCAGTTTCCTGTTGCATCTATAAAGAATTACCCAAAACTTAATGGCTTAAAATAACACAAGTGTATTATCTATTGTTTTGGAGATGAGAAGCCTGACACAGCCTCACTGGGTTAAAATCAAGGTGTTGGAAATAAAAAACAAGGTGTTAAAATCAAACCTTCTGGAGGGAGAATCCATTCCCTTGTCTTTTTCAGCTTCTAGAAGTGGCCTGCATTCTTTGGCTCATGGATCCTTCCTCCATCCTCAAAGCCAGCAGGGTAGCATTTTTAAACCTCTTTCTGTGCCTCTCTCCATGGGCTTGCTCAGATAATTCAGTATAATCGTCCCACCTCAAGATGTTTAACCAACCAAATCTGCAAGGTCCTCTTTGCCATGGAAGGTAACATATTCATAAACTCTGATGATTAGAATGTGGACTTCTTTGGAGGATATTATTCTGCCTATCACAGCCTGCCATACACTTAGCCTCATTTTGAAGACAGTTGCCATATTCACAACTTTTTGTCGTAAAAATCTTCACAAGTGGTTTTTACCATGATAAATGTATCCACACTCACTCACCCAGGAATGGGTCTCCTGATGCAATGGTGCAATGGTTGACCATCCAAAGGACTGCTTCTAGAGTTCTTCCCAGTGGAGACATTGTATCCATGAGGGAGAGAGATCAAACCAATCGGATCTTGTCCTTTGGGGTGCTTGAAGTGAAGACAAAGAGTATGGCCTGTTGGTAGAGTAGAGAAGATGTAGAGACACAAAGAGTGAAGGCAGCAAATAGCAGCCATGACCTTGAGAGAAGAGTAGAAAACCAGGTTTGAGTAGCCCAGAAGAAAGGCAAAGCAGGAGAGGGAGGATCAGAGACCCAAGAACTCAGGCAGAGATACAGTAGATTTCTTCACCTTTCCACTCCCTGTGCCAAAGTGGCTGTTGGACCATTAGATCTACCATTGCAAATAAACACATAAACAATTACAAATGGGTTTCTGTTTCCTATGTATGTAGCAGCAGCTTAGATTTTTTTTAACTTGTCATTCCATCTATCCCCATAACTGATAAGCTGACCCTATTTCTCTTTCCAGAAGTTTGGAAGAACCTGACATGAGTAAGGCATGAACTCTGCCCAGTTAAGACATTAGGTGAGAGATACCTGGATCCCACCCAAGACAGCATAGATCAGCCCCTTAAAAGTTTACCACTACTTTCCCAGTAAACTCCCTCTCTGGTGGCTTGACTCTATGACCTAAAAAAGCATTCTTGTATGACCACATAGTAGCACCAAGCTTCCTTATGACACTTTAGTCTTTTAGGGTGAAAGCTCTGCCACATTGTGAACAGAATTAAAACAGAGGGGAAGCCAATGAAATAAAAGATGGTGGGGGTTTTGTATATAAAGAAAAAAAAAAAGAGAAAGAAGCATTTAGGACAAAATTACATTGAACTTTATGTGTGCCTATATGTCCTTATTTAGGTTTTTTAAAAGCCTATTGTCATCCACAGAGGCCATGGAAGCAAGATGGTGGATCTGAAATGAGGCCAGCAGAATTTGTAACCCCACCCTCTTAAGCCAAAACAATATTGACAGGCATAAAATTGCTATTTATGAGGTTATAAGTCCTAAAAGGATATATTGTATATACAAAGAAAAACGCCACCCACAGAGCTAATTCTTTTCCATGTTTGAATTTAGGCTGAGAAGCTCTGGGGTAAGAAAGCCAATCTTTTTGATTTTCAAGTTGCATTTAATATCTGGCCAGATTTCAATAACCACCCTTTTTTACACTGTGGTTCTCAATCTTTTTTGAGTCATGAACCCTTTTGAATATTTTATGAAAACTACCGACCCTATCCGCTGAAAAATGAACATACACATAGAAGTTTGCATAAAATTTCAAGGAGCTTATCGTGTCCTTGAACTGTCACAGACTCAAAATAACAAAGCAAAACCAAAGCTCTAGAATATAAAAGGTTAAGGCAGATGCCATGGGTTATTCAACAGGTCAGTTGATTCTGCAGATACTACTTTCTCTGATCCTTTATTTCTTTTTCATCCCCTAAAGCTGCTCGTAAGAATTTATGGATCTTTGCATTATGCGTGCATTTTTGAGAGATTTTCTAAAAGGATAGCACTAGAAGTGCCCACCTATAAATGGTTTGCAGAATGCTTCTTGGGAGGGAGGCCAGAGAAATGCTAGATGGGCATTGAGTTAATGGTGCCTTCCGCATTTTTCTCTCTGCCATCATAGCATGGAGGCTGCTTCCACCCAAGTTGTTCTCTTGGTTTCATTTTAATAAAAATACTGGAGGTGCCTGGGTGGCTCAGTTGGTTAAGCATCTGCCTTTGGCTCAGGTCACGATCCCAGGGTCCTGGGATCGAGTCCCATGTCGGGCTCCCTGCTCAGCAAGGAGCCTGCTTCTCCCTCTCTGGCTCCCCCAGCTTGTGCTCTCTCCCTTTCTCTCTCTCTCTCAGAAAAAAAATAAATAATTGAAGTTTAGCTATTTAAGATCATCTGTTTCAAAACTTCTCAAACTTTTGTGTAGCAGAATCACACGGAAGCTTGCTTAGATGCAGATTCTAAACCTCTCTCACAATTTCTGATTCGGTAAATAGGGGGTATGGCCCAAGAACCCAGACTTCTGACAAGCTCCCAGGTGGCGCTGGTGCTGCTGGCCCTCGGGCTACATGAGCAAGACACTGATTCCATCTCTTGTAAAGATGAGACCTGCTCACATTTCTGCTGCCTTTCTTCATTTCTCCCTGAAGACACACAGGTCCACGTAAACTTCTGTGTCCACCTCACAAAACTATTAGCAGCAGTGTGTGGAGAAACACATTGGCATCAGAAACACAGCCAGCACATTCCTGCCTCAGGAACATGTACTTGCTGTTCCTGTAGCATTTTTTGGCTATAGTCATCCTATGACTTTCTACCTCACTTCATTCAGATTTCTGCTCAAATTCTTTCTACTCTCTTTCTTGACCAGTGCGTATAAAATAGATCCCATGATTCCTTTTTTTTCCTCCCCACACAAAAGGTCTCACATACTTATTACTGAACAAACCTAGTAGGGCAGAAGCATAGATATAGAGAAAAAAACCATTTTCCCAGCAAAACACATCTAATTGTTCAAGTAGTAGTGATGTTTACAGAGTGATATGGTCCGAGCAAGAGACTGTGAGGCAGCGTAAATACGTTTGCCATCTCATGGGCAATTTCTTGTAGACCCAGCTTTAGTTCTTCTCCAGTGTCTCCCCCCCGGGTTGTACCTGATTTTATTACCAGTTTTCATCCAATCCACTGGGGAATGGGATGATTCTGTTTTTGTTTCTTGGCCAGAATCACTTGATCCTGAAAGTCTTGTGAAAAGACATGGTGGGGAAGAGTCAACCACACACACCCCAATGGCAGAGAAAAGGAGAGAGGATCCATGCGTTATCTTCTCTCACACCATATTCATTTATTTCCAGCATTGACCTCGACTTGAAACATGTGCTTCGTGCACTGTCTGTGGACATAGCTCCATGAACACGGGACCTATTATGTTCACCACTGTGACTCCAGCTTCTAGAACAGGCCTGGAACATGATACACTCAGTAAACATCTTCTGAATTAATGTATAAAAGTGGTTTGTGTAGTACAAATTCCATTCTGCTTTATTTGTTTATAGCCTTCCTTGAAATAACTTTTTCTGTAAATTTGGTATTTTCCAGACTTCTATTTCTGCGGCTATGATTGTAACAATAAAGTTGGGTAACAATGTTTAGACGTAAGAGAAGTGAAAAAGGATTTACTTCAACTTTTAAAATAAATTGATTTAATCAATTAATTAAAAGTAATTTATCTTAATGCAATGCAAATGCTGTTCATTAGCCAATATGATTGGGAGACTACCGTAGTGAAACAGAGAAGGTCATAAATGAGAGGGCGTATTTCTTTAGAGAACCAGGGGAAATTGATTGCTTTCATTCATTTTTGCAATAAATAACTATTTATGGATGACTTGCTATATGCCAAATACTATTCTAGGCTAGGGATACAGAAGATAATAAAATGGAAAAAAAATCAGTGTCCTCAGAGAACTTTCATAGCAGTGGAAGGAGGATAGAGAAAAAATATAAAATATAAATATATTATGTAGTATATTAGAAGGTAATAAAGCCTTTTTTTGGGGGAAAGTATGGAAGGAGGGATAAAAGTTGTATGTGTCTCTGTGCAATTTTAAATAGAATAGTGAAGAAAGGCCTCATTGAGAAGGTAACATGGAGAGAAGGCTTGACTGAGGGAAGGCAAAGGGCTGTATCAATATCTTAGAGAAGAGCATTATGGGCAGAGAGTGAATGTGCAAAGGCCCTGAGGCAGAAGCATGCTTAGCATGTTGAGGAAACCTCAAAGAGGCCAGAATGGCTTAGGAAGACTGGGAAAGATGGGGACAAGTAGATGAGGTTGGAGAGAGTGGAGTGCAAATCAGATAGGCATTATAAGGATGTATCACCACAGGTGGGTTCTGAGGTTAAAACTCACTTATGATCTGACTGAAATTGTGATCGCAACAGCATCGCACCGCTGCTGCATTGAAAAGGGTACCCAACTCACCCCCATGCTCTAGACTCCCCAGATAGAAAATCTGAGTCCAGAAGTGTTTTTTTAAATACTTAATTGTTCAAATTTCTCTCTGACAAGTTCTGCCACAATACGTTATTTAAAAATATTTATGAAGTCATCTACTAAAAGCCAGGCATTGTGGATAACTGGTTTTTAATGTAGAAGGAGAGAGCAGTGAAAAGCTCTATTGACCAAGGGCCTTTTGTGTGCCTGCCAGGCAGGGTGTCAGGCACTTTACCCCTGTTATCTCAGACTCTTATGCTCTCCTGGAGCTTTGGGTTAGCAAGGAATATACACAATGTGCATCAGTAACAGCAAAGACTCTATGAAAGGACCCTGAGCAAATAGATAAAGTACCACTAGCTTCGTGAGGCAGAGCAGGTCACTTGTGACAAGAGCTCCATCGAGTCTTCACCAAATGGCCAAGACGGGGAGTGGGAGCATGCTGGCTTTCAAGCCTTCTCTCCATGTTACCTTCTCAATGAGGCCTTTCCTCACTATCCTATTTAAAATTGCACAGAGACACACACAGCTTTAATCCCAGTGGTGGGGAACACAGCAGACCCAAATGGAGGGCATGGGGACTTAGGAAAAGGAGGGGACAGTAGGAGGTCAGCAGAGTTGGCTGGATCCAGATCCTGACAAGGTCTTGTGACCTTAGGGGTGGGCACAAGAAACCACTGAGGCCATCCAAGATAGGAGACAGCACAGCAAAGCCACAGACACCTGTAAGGGCTGGGGGGCGGACAGGGGGCACCAGGAGGGGTCTCCTGGTTGGGGAAAGCAGAAGAGAAAGGAAGAATGGAGATGCTGTCTGAAGAGATCTCCAGTCCGAAAGGAACATGTGTTGGGACAAAGCATTTCTGGTTAACTTTTAAGCATTAGTGAACTTCCAGGTCTCAGCTGCCTACTCCAACTTCTACCCAGAAAGGGATAGCCAAATAGAAATTCTTACATTGGCATGAAGGCTATGATTAGGGGAAAATTCCTTGGGGCAGACAATTTCGTCAGCATATTTTTCTAATTTATATTTTAAATAGTACAAGTGTTCCCAGAGGCCTGGTGACAGACACTGCTTCTATAAATATATTAAAGTCCAACAATCTGCACATAACTGCCAGCCTGCTGAAGACTGCCACCCCTTTCCAGATTCAACCAATTTTTAAAGGCAATTACATTTGGAAATGTTAAACTTGCAGCTAATCAATCTAAGGGAAAAACAGAGTTTACTCCAATCACATGGCAAAGGAGCCTTTCCCCCACTCTTTGTTTCTTTAGCGTTTGAGTCTGGGAGACCTGTTCACATCACCAGGGATATGGAAGAAAACACAAAGCAGGGTAAGGAGTGGGCCAATCGGGCGGGGTGAGGTAATGGGGTGAGCAGAGTAGTCTCTAGTCCAAGAGGCTCCGGTACAAGTTCCAGTCCCAATCCTGGCCCTTAAACACACACACACACACACACACACACACACACACACACACTCTGACACCTACCTACATATATTTATTTCCACATCCATCTATATGTACATATATTAAAGATCATGAGCTCATTCTTATATCCATGATTCTAATCCTACCCCACAGGGTCTCACATTCTTTATTTGTCACTTCATTCCCTGATAGGGAGCAACCTGGCTCTTATTACCCACAATATGTTCGCTTATTTTTTCAGTCCTCACATACACGTATGTAGTTCCTGAATTGCTAACCCACACTCTTTTGAGAAACCAATTTACCAACTCAAGTACAATATTTGTGTACAGTTCCAGTTCTTTTTTTGTTTTGTTTTATAATAAAAAGTCAAAATACTGTTTTCCAAAGTTGCTTAGATTAGTATCTCCCCTATCCCCTTCACTGTAGCTGTGTTATGCATTTGTAATACAGCTCAGTTTGATTTTTTACTGTTTGTATTCCATTTTGAGTTCCCCATGCCCCTGCTGATTTTTAATTACTTATGTATTCTTTGAGCATGTGAAATATGGTCATGGTTCTAAGAGTCAGAGCTATATAGCAAGTTATCATCAGAAAGGTGTCTCTCCCCCCAAGCCCTACTGCCCAGTCCTCATGCCCCCACTGCCCCATTCCATTCTTTCCTGCTCCCTGTAGGTACACTCACTGGTCTTCAGTTTATCCTTTCTGTATGTCTGCTGTGTAAGTAAACAATTACATGTATAAGTTCTTACAGCCCCCTTTTCCTTATATAAAGTACAGCACATTAGACATATTCTTTATACTTGGGTCAATTGATTTTTGACAAGTTACCAGGGTAATTCAATGGGAAAGGAACAGTCTTTTCAACAAATGGTGCTAGAACAACTAGAGACCCATGAGGAAAAGAAAAATTAACCTTGCTGTTTACCAGACCATACCATTACCTCCTTCCATACACAAACATCAGCTTAAAATGGATCCTGGATTGCATATAAAAACAAAAACTATAAACTTTCTCAAAGCAAGCATATGTGATCATATTTATGACCTCAGAGTAGACAAAAAATTCTCAGGTAGTCCACAAAGTTTTTGTTACTTCAAGCTGTTATGGCTGAGGTAATTTGCTCTGGCAGCAACAGAAAACGAATACAGAAGGCATAGAGAAATCACCAAAAAAATTTGGAAGAAGCTACTGGTCTTGTCCATGTTGTATTTGTGTTGGGATTTGAGGAAAACCAATAAATAACAATCCTTTCCTCACTGGAGTTTGGAACCAACTGCAAGTTAGACATAAGAATCAGGCAGATGGGAGCTAAACATAGAAGGAGATGAAAATATTCCTGTAACATATTACTTATAAAGTAGATGTTGGAGAACATGACTTGGATCTACTAGTCAAATGAACCTGCTAACACTCTTTGCTCTCTTTTTGAAAGCTTGGAACAGCGCACCCAACAAAAATCTTCTGCCCTTAAGAGCGGAGAACAGTCTTGTGCTGGAAGGAGGGGAAGTCAAAAGATACGAGGCAGAAAGGGAAGTCAGAGAGAGTGGAGAGCATGAGAGAGCTTCAACATGCTGGCTCCAAAATGTAGGGACCACATGCAAGGACCAGAGAAAAGTCTCCAGAGGCTGAGGGTGGCCCCAGCTTTGCAGCTTTGCAGCCCTAAGGACAAATGAGCAACTGGCCAATGGAAAACAGTAAAACCTCCAATGGGAGATCACTTAGATGTTTCTGTGGCGAAAACCCAGAGCAATAAAATCAAACACAACTTGGAAAGAATTTTATTTTTAAGACTTATTAGCAACTAAAGAGAATATGGTGAAAAAATACTATACTGTGTAAAAATAGAGGTGGCTTCATGGTGAAAAATACTGGGTGATCTTTCCAACTCTGCTACTTGCTTTGGCTGTGAATATGAGGAAGTCCTCTGAGTCCACATCTCAAAATAGGAATTACACTATACTCCGAAGCACAGAATTTCTGCAATGATCTAATGTAATAATACATGTGAAAATGCTTGGAAAATTGGAGAATGCTATTTAAAGGTATCATTTTCATTAATATTATTAAAGATAATATCTTACCATTACTAAGCTCCTGGGACATAGTGTAGGTGCTTTCAGACACATCTCAGCTCTTCACTGATACTTGGGTATCATTTATCATATCTAGAGAGCAATTTTCTTTTTTTTTTTTTTTTTTTTTTTTTTTTTTTTTTTTAAAGATTTTATTTATTTATTTATTTGACAGAGAAAGACACAGCGAGAGAGGGAACACAAGCAGGGGGAGTGGGAGAGGGAGAAGCAGACTCCCCGCCGAGCAGGGAGCCCGATGCGGGACTCGATCCAGGGACTCCAGGATCATGACCTGAGCCGAAGGCAGTTGCTCAACCAACTGAGCCACCCAGGCGCCCCTAGAGAGCAATTTTCTAAATGAGAGATACTTTCTCTTTTCCTTGGTCCCTGGCCATGGCATGTCTACAGAGAACTCTATTTCAAATGAACGGCTGACATAATAGTGCCTAAGAAAATGAATGCATCTTGAAGAGGAAAATACTATCACATCCAAGTCCAAAATGAAATGCAGCAAAAAATAAGAATAGTTGCCTTAACTTCTACCAGTGAACTCTTGCAAGTACATTAATAAGATTGTATGTATGTTCATTCACAAGCCTTGTTTTTCAAGCTCCTGAGAACACTGTGAGATATATGTGGGGGTTAGCAATTACTATCTGCCAACATTGAGATGCAGAGTTGAGACATAGAAAGGTTGAGCTCAGTATAGCTGAATCTTTTTTCTTTTTTTTTTTTTTTTTTTTAAAGATTTTATTTATTTATTTGACACAGAGAGAGACAGCGAGAGCAGGAACACAAGCAGGGGGAGTGGGAGAGGGAGAAGCAGGCTTCCCGCAGAGCAGGGAGCCCGATGTGGGACTCGATCCCAGGACTCTGGGATCATGACCTGAGCCGAAGGCAGACGCTTAACGACTGAGCCACCCAGGCGCCCCTAGCTGAATCTTTTTTCACCAAAAGTCCAGAAGAGAGGTTCTTCTCATTATTACCAAGGGCCATTAAGGTATGGAAGGACCTCACTAAAATTTAGAGCTGGAGTTTCAAATTACATATCTCAGTTAGGAAAAATGTAGAGTTAAAATTAGTTTCCTTCTCAACAAGTTGACCTTGAATCTGGGAAGTTGGAGGGAGAAGATACAAAGGAGTACACACATGTAAGATGGATAAATGCCTGGGCCCCATAGACAAGAAGCTAAGAGACCACTATCAAGTTCAAGAACCAAAAATCAGAGTAGACTACAGTGTCTTCCATTGCCCCTGGTCATGACTGAACCCTAGAACACTCTGTGTGACTCTTTACTTCACAAATAAGGAGAGAGTTTGGAGAGATGATTATAGTGTTGAGAATTGAAATTAGGACAGAAAGATAAAAGGAGTACTGGGGCTCAGTCTAAAATAGAGATGATGGGAGATAATAGGAAATTAATACTCTTCACGTGAATAAAGACCTCTTACCCTATGAATAGCACCTGGGGGTTTTTTCATGGGAGAATCTTGAAAGGGAATGGTTTAAAATTTTTTAAGAATCCAGTTAAACTAGGTATGTAATAAGGAAGGATGTAAATCTGACATGGTAAAGGACAAACATTTATCAAGTGTCCTCAATGTCACAGAGCCTCTGACACTTCCCTTGAAGGTGCTGGCCATCTGTCCTGGGAGGTGGTTAGTACAGTGTGGGTACTGCAGCAGATGGACTAAACATTCGGCTGTGGAAAGAAAAGGGGAACACACCTAACCCAGGAAAGGTGCCATCTTAGCCAAATTTTAAAGGATGTGTGAGCCAGGGAAGGACATTCCAGGCAGAGGGAATAACAGGAAGCTTGAGATGACATGGTGTGATTGTAGAACTAAAAACTAGCTCAAAAGGACAGGTTTATAGAATACAAGACCGGATAAAGTTTAAGCGGCATAATTATCGAGTGTTGATTTGTAAAACCATGCTATTTGTTTTTGTACATTATCTTGGTTAATCCTATAATATCTCCTGTGGGGTAGTTTTGTTAATCAGGTTAATATTCAAACCCTGAACTCTTACTGACTTAGCACAACAAAAGTCTATTTTCCATCTCATAAGGTCCAATGTGGGCCAGGCAGCCAACTTATATCTAGTAGCCATGACATCTGGAACATGTGGACTCTAAGGCCACCAGCACCAGGAAAAAGGATAGAGGAGATACTCTGATTTATAACTTCTTACAGTCACTTCTGCTCAGTCTGTGGGCCAGAACTAGTCATATATCCCCAGCTTCACTGCAAATGAAATTGGGAAATGCAGAGAAACACATGGATATTTGGTGAGCACCAACTGTCACTGCTCTGGGAAAGCACCTACATGAATTATTTATCATTGCATAACAATTATCATAAATCTAGGGGATTAAAACAACACCCACTTATTATCTCACTTGCTGTAGCTCAGGAGTCCAGGCATAGCTCAGCTGGATCCTCTGTTTCAGAGTCTTCAGAAGGCTGCAATCATGGTGTCTGCTGGGGCTAGGATCTCATCTGAGGTTTGAACAGGAGAGGGTCTATTTCCAAGCCTTCAGAGTTGTTGGCAGCATTCAGTTCTTTATGCTATTGGACAAAGGTCCGCAGTTTCTTGCTGGCTGTCCACCGAGGGCCTCCCTTAGTTCCTTAGTCCATGGGCTTTCCCAACATGGCAGCTTCCCTCCTTAAAGTGAGCAAAGTAAAGAGTCTCCCAGCAGGGCTGATGTTGCAGTCTTATGTAATGTAAATCCTGGAAGTGACATCCTGTCAACTTTACCTTATTCTTTTGGTTACAAGCATTATAGGTCCCACCCACATTCAAGGGGACTGGATTATACAAGGGTGCGTGTACCTGGAGGTGGGAACAACTGGGAAGAGTCTCAGAGTTTATTCACCACCGTACTATTGTTATATCCTTATTTATCAGAAAAATAAATTGGGGGATGTTAAATGGTTTGTCTAAGGCTTCACAAGTAAGGAATACAGCTGGAATTCTGGTCCATTTGATTCTAAAACCCATAATTTTAACCATTACAAACTGTACTACTAGATTATGAAGAGTTTTCTGTTATGAGGAGAAAGTTGGACTTTATATCCTGTAGATAACAGAAAGTAACAGGATCAGATTTTCATTTTATTTATTTTTTAATTTTAATTTTTTTAAATTTACATAAGCTCCATGCCCAACATGGGTCTTGAACTCACAACCCTGAGATCAAGAGTCACATGCTCTACTGACTGAGCCAGATCGGTGCCTCCAGATTTTAATTTTATTTTATTAAAATTTTTTTAAAGATTTATTTATTTATTTGAGAGAGAGAAAAAGTGTGTGCACATGCATGAGGGTGTGAGTGCGGGAGGGGCGGAGGGAGAGGGAGAGGAAGAGAATCCTAAGCAGACTCCCCGCTCAGCTTGGAGCCCGAAGCAGGGCTCGATCCCAGACCCTGAGATCACGACCTGAGCCGAAGCCAAGATCTAGATGCTTAACCGCCTGAGCCACCCAAGCGCCCCATTCTCCAGATTTTCATTTTAGACGAGATCAAGTGTGTTCAGGGTGGTATGGTTATAGGCCAGATCTTCATTTTAGACGAGATCAAGTGTGTTCAGGGTGGTTTGGTTATAGGCCAGATTTTCATTTTAGACGAGATCAAGTGTGTTCAG